>NC_091383.1:8898075-9053075 GCF_038502225.1 Cherax quadricarinatus
CAGTGGTGAGGTGGTCTTGTTCAGTGGTGAGGTGGTCTTGTTCAGTGGTGAAGTGGTCTTGTTCAGTGGTGAGGTGGTCTTGTTCAGTGGTGAGGTGTTTTTGTTCAGTGGTGAGGTGGTCTTGTTCAGTGGTGAGGTGGTCTTGTTCAGTGGTGAGGTGGTCTTGTTCAGTGGTGGGTGTGGTCTTTTTCAGTGGTGAGGTGTTTTTGTTCAGTTGTGAGGTGGTCTTGTTCAGTGGTGAGGTGTTGTCCAGTTGTGAGGTGTTTTTGTTCAGTGGTGAGGTGTTGTTAAGTGGTGAGGTGTTTTTGTTCAGTGGTGAGGTGTTCTTGTTCAGTGGTGAGGTGGTCTTGTTCAGTGGAGAGGTGGTCTTGTTCAGTGGTGAGGTGGTCTTGTTCAGTGGTGAGGTGGTCTTGTTCAGTGGTGAGGTGGTCATGTTCAGTGGTGAGGTGGTCTTGTTCAGTGGTGAGGTGGTCTTGTTCAGTGGTGAGGTGGTCTTGTTCAGTGGTGAGGTGGTCTTGTTCAGTGGTGAGGTGGTCTTGTTCAGTGGTGAGGTGGTCTTGTTCAGTGGTGAGGTGGTCTTGTTCAGTGGTGAGGTGGTCTTGTTCAGTGGTGAGGTGGTCTTGTTCAGTGGTGAGGTGGTCTTGTTCAGTGGTGAGGTGTTTTTGTTCAGTGGTGAGGTGGTCTTGTTCAGTGGTGAGGTGGTCTTGTTCAGTGGTGAGGTGTTGTCCAGTTGTGAGGTGTTTTTGTTCAGTGGTGAGGTGTTTTTGTTCAGTTGTGAGGTGGTCTTGTTCAGTGGTGAGGTGTTGTCCAGTTGTGAGGTGTTTTTGTTCAGTGGTGAGGTGTTGTTAAGTGGTGAGGTGTTTTTGTTCAGTGGTGAGGTGTTCTTGTTCAGTGGTGAGGTGGTCTTGTTCAGTGGAGAGGTGGTCTTGTTCAGTGGTGAGGTGGTCTTGTTCAGTGGTGAGGTGGTCTTGTACAGTGGTGAGGTGTTTTTCAGTGGTGAGGTGTTTTTGTTTTGTGGTGAGGTGGTCATGTTCAGTGGTGAGGTGGTATTGTTCAGTGGTGAGGTGGTCTTGTTCAGTGGTGAGGTGGTCTTGTTCAGTGGTGAGGTGGTCTTGTTCAGTGGTGAGGTGGTCTTGTTAAGTGTGGAGGTTGTCTTGTTAAGTTGGTGAGGTGGTATTGTTCAGTGGTGAGGTGGTCTTGTTCAGTGGTGAGGTGGTCTTGTTCAGTGGTGAGGTGGTCTTGTTCAGTGGTGAGGTGTTGTCCAGTTGTGAGGTGTTTTTGTTCAGTGGTGAGGTGGTCTTGTTCAGTGGTGAGGTGGTCTTGTTCAGTGGTGAGGTGGTCTTGTTCAGTGGTGAGGTGGTCTTGTTCAGTGGTGAGGTGGTCTTGTTCAGTGGTGGGTGTGGTCTTGTTCAGTGGTGAGGTGTTTTTGTTCAGTTGTGAGGTGGTCTTGTTCAGTGGTGAGGTGTTGTCCAGTTGTGAGGTGTTTTTGTTCAGTGGTGAGGTGTTGTTCAGTGGTGAGGTGTTTTTGTTCAGTGGTGAGGTGTTGTTCAGTGGTGAGGTGTTTTTGTTCAATGGTGAGGTGGTCTTGTTCAGTGGTGAGGTGGTCATGTTCAGTGGTGAGGTGATCTTGTTCAGTGGTGAGGTGGTCTTGTTCAGTGGTGAGGTGGTCTTGTTCAGTGGAGAGGTGGTCTTGTTCAGTGGTGAGGTGGTCTTGTTCAGTGGAGAGGTGGTCTTGTTCAGTGGAGAGGTGGTCTTGTTCAGTGGTGAGGTGGTCATGTTCAGTGGTGAGGTGGTCTTGTTCAGTGGTGAGGTGGTCTTATTCAGTGGTGAGGTGGTCTTGTTCAGTGGTGAGGTGGTCTTGTTCAGTGGTGAGGTGGTCTTGTTCAGTGGTGAGGTGGTCTTGTTCAGTGGTGAGGTGGTCTTGTTCAGTGGTGAGGTGGTCTTGTTCAGTGGTGAGGTGGTCTTGTTCAGTGGTGAGGTGGTCTTGTTCAGTGGTGAGGTGTTGTCCAGTTGTGAGGTGTTTTTGTTCAGTGGTGAGGTGGTCTTGTTCAGTGGTGAGGTGTTTTTGTTCAGTGGTGAGTTGGTCTTGTTCAGTGGTGAGGTGTTGTCCAGTTGTGAGGTGTTTTTGTTCAGTGGTGAGGTGGTCTTGTTCAGTGGTGAGGTGGTCTTGTTCAGTGGTGAGGTGGTCTTGTTCAGTGGTGAGGTGGTCTTGTTCAGTGGTGAGGTGGTCTTGTTCAGTGGTGAGGTGGTCTTGTTCAGTGGTGGGTGTGGTCTTGTTCAGTGGTGAGGTGTTTTCGTTCAGTTGTGAGGTGGTCTTGTTCAGTGGTGAGGTGTTGTCCAGTTGTGAGGTGTTTTTGTTCAGTGGTGAGGTGTTGTTCAGTGGTGAGGTGTTTTTGTTCAGTGGTGAGGTGGTCTTGTTCAGTGGTGAGGTGGTCATGTTCAGTGGTGAGGTGGTCTTGTTCAGGGGTGAGGTGGTCTTGTTCAGTGGTGAGGTGGTCTTCAGTGGAGAGGTGGTCTTGTTCAGTGGTGAGGTGGTCTTGTTCAGTGGAGAGGTGGTCTTGTTCAGTGGAGAGGTGGTCTTGTTCAGTGGTGAGGTGGTCATGTTCAGTGGTGAGGTTTTCTTATTCAGTGGTGAGGTGGTCTTATTCAGTGGTGAGGTGGTCTTGTTCAGTGGTGAGGTGGTCTTGTTCAGTGGTGAGGTGGTCTTGTTCAGTGGTGAGGTGGTCTTGTTCAGTGGTGAGGTGGTCTTGTTCAGTGGTGAGGTGGTCTTGTTCAGTGGTGAGGTGGTTTTGTTCAGTGGTGAGGTGGTCTTGTTCAGTGGTGAGGTGGTCTTGTTCAGTGGTGAGGTGTTGTCCAGTTGTGAGGTGTTTTTGTTCAGTGGTGAGGTGGTCTTGTACAGTGGTGAGGTGGTCTTGTTCAGTGGTGAGGTGTTTTTCAGTGGTGAGGTGTTTTTTTTTTGTGGTGAGGTGGTCATGTTCAGTGGTGAGGTGGTATTGTTCAGTGGTGAGGTGGTCTTGTTCAGTGGTGAGGTGGTCTTGTTCAGTGGTGAGGTGGTCTTGTTCAGTGGTGAGGTGGTCTTGTTCAGTGGTGAGGTGGTCTTGTTCAGTTGGTGAGGTGGTCTTGTTCAGTGGTGAGGTGGTCTTGTTCAGTGGTGAGTTGGTCTTGTTCAGTGGAGAGGTGGTATTGTTCAGTGGTGAGGTGTTGTCCAGTTGTGAGGTGTTTTTGTTCAGTGGTGAGGTGGTCTTGTTCAGTGGTGAGGTGGTCTTGTTCAGTGGTGAGGTGGTCTTGTTCAGTGGTGAGGTGGTCTTGTTCAGTGGTGAGGTGGTCTTGTTCAGTGGTGGGTGTGGTCTTGTTCAGTGGTGAGGTGTTTTTGTTCAGTTGTGAGGTGGTCTTGTTCAGTGGTGAGGTGTTGTCCAGTTGTGAGGTGTTTTTGTTCAGTGGTGAGGTGTTGTTCAGTGGTGAGGTGTTTTTGTTCAGTGGTGAGGTGTTGTTCAGTGGTGAGGTGTTTTTGTTCAATGGTGAGGTGGTCTTGTTCAGTGGTGAGGTGGTCATGTTCAGTGGTGAGGTGATCTTGTTCAGTGGTGAGGTGGTCTTGTTCAGTGGTGAGGTGGTCTTGTTCAGTGGAGAGGTGGTCTTGTTCAGTGGTGAGGTGGTCTTGTTCAGTGGAGAGGTGGTCTTGTTCAGTGGAGAGGTGGTCTTGTTCAGTGGTGAGGTGGTCATGTTCAGTGGTGAGGTGGTCTTGTTCAGTGGTGAGGTGGTCTTATTCAGTGGTGAGGTGGTCTTGTTCAGTGGTGAGGTGGTCTTGTTCAGTGGTGAGGTGGTCTTGTTCAGTGGTGAGGTGGTCTTGTTCAGTGGTGAGGTGGTCTTGTTCAGTGGTGAGGTGGTCTTGTTCAGTGGTGAGGTGGTCTTGTTCAGTGGTGAGGTGGTCTTGTTCAGTGGTGAGGTGTTCTCCAGTTGTGAGGTGTTTTTGTTCAGTGGTGAGGTGGTCTTGTACAGTGGTGAGGTGGACTTGTTCAGTGGTGAGGTGTTTTTCAGTGGTGAGGTGTTTTTGTTCTGTGGTGAGGTGGTCATGTTCAGTGGTGAGGTGGTATTGTTCAGTGGTGAGGTGGTATTGTTCAGTGGTGAGGTGGTCTTGTTCAGTGGTGAGGTGGTCTTGTTCAGTGGTGAGGTGGTCTTGTTCAGTGGTGAGGTGGTCTTGTTCAGTGGTGAGGTGGTCTTGTTCAGTGGTGAGGTGTTGTCCAGTTGTGAGGTGTTTTTGTTCAGTGGTGAGGTGGTCTTGTTCAGTGGTGAGGTGGTCTTGTTCAGTGGTGAGGTGGTCTTGTTCAGTGGTGAGGTGGTCTTGTTCAGTGGTGAGGTGGTCTTGTTCAGTGGTGAGGTGGTCTTGTTCAGTGGTGAGGTGTTGTCCAGTTGTGAGGTGGTCTTGTTCAGTGGTGAGGTGGTCTTGTTCAGTGGTGAGGTGGTCTTGTTCAGTGGTGAGGTGGTCTTGTTCAGTGGTGAGGTGGTCTTGTTCAGTGGTGAGGTGTTGTCCAGTTGTGAGGTGTTTTTGTTCAGTGGTGAGGTGTTGTTCAGTGGTGAGGTGTTTTTGTTCAGTGGTGAGGTGTTCTTGTTCAGTTGTGGGTGTGGTCTTGTTCAGTGGAGAGGTGGTCTTGTTCAGTGGTGAGGTGGTCTTGTTCAGTGGTGAGGTGGTCTTGTTCAGTGGTGAGGTGGTCTTGTTCAGTGGTGAGGTGGTCTTGTTCAGTGGTGAGGTGATCTTGTTCAGTGGTGAGGTGGTCTTGTTCAGTGGTGAGATGTTCTTGTTCAGTGGTGAGGTGTTTTTGTTCAGCGGTGAGGTGTTCTTGTTCAGCGGTGAGGTGTTTTTGTTCAGTGGTGAGGTGTTCTTGTTCAGTGGAGAGGTACTGTTGTTCAGTGGTGTGGTGTTCTTGTTCAGTGGAGAGGTGTTCCTGCTAGTGTGCTCACCGTTCATAACTCTCTGTGGGTAATCTGTGTATCAAGAGGTTGAAAACACCTAAAAGAATGAGAAAATGATATAATGATACCCACAAGATGTGAAAAAGACACTTACGAACAATTCAGGACATTTATTAAACGAGACGTTACGCCACGAATGACTTCTTCAGTCTTCAGGACTGAGGAAGTCACTCGTGGCGAAACGTTTTCTTTAATAAATGTCCCGAACTACACACAAGTGTTACTTTCCACATAAAAGACTGTTACACTGAGCAGACGGTGTCGTACGGTTGTGTGAATCCGGATGTTAGGTAAGACACATATGCAACAGTTAGGTATCTTTATTTCGAAACGTTTCGCCCACACAGTAGGCTTCTTCAGTCGAGTACAGTCAACTTTTCTGTACTCGACTGAAGAAGCTTACTGTGTAGGCGAAACGTTTCGAAATAAAGATACCTAACTGTTGCATATGTGTCTTACCTAACAACCTGTCGGTATTTTATACCATTTTAATGTTCATGAATCCGGATACACAGTAGTTACAGGAGGCCATGAATCATAGCAGAAGTATATCTCGTTTCCAGGTGTTTATTTACCTATGCAGATAAAGTGTGATTAATTATTCAGAGCTGAGTAGCAACTCCGGATTCGTGTCTGCACACGTTTAAGGAATATTTTATCAAGGGCGGAAAAGGTCTGTGTTGACAACCTGGAGAGTTGTAAGTAAAGTTAATCATAATATGGATAGATCAGATTCTATTTTTTTACGGGATTGTATAACATTTTGATGAAGAGGGCAATTTTTGTACCTTAGAGAGCCGTAGTAACGCTTAACAGAACACACCACCACAACACCACCAGAACACACCACCACCACACCACCACCAGAACACACCACCACCACACCACCACCAGAACACACCACCACAACACCACCAGAACACACCACCACCACACCACCACAACACCACACCACCACCAGAACACACCACCACCACACCACCACAACACCACACCACCACCAGAACACACCACCACCACACCACCACAACACCACACCACCACCAGAACACACCACCACCACACCACCACAACACCACACCACCACCAGAACACACCACCACAACACCACCAGAACACACCACCACCACACCACCACCAGAACACACCACCACAACACCACCAGAACACACCACCACCACACCACCACAACACCACACCACCACCAGAACACACCACCACCACACCACCACAACACCACACCACCACCAGAACACACCACCACCACACCACCACAACACCACACCACCACCAGAACACACCACCACAACACCACCAGAACACACCACCACCACACCACCACCAGAACACACCACCACCACACCACCACCAGAACACACCACCACAACACCACCAGAACACACCGCCACCACACCACCACCAGAACACACCGCCACCACACCACCACCAGAACACACCACCACAACACCAGAACACACCACCACCACACCACCACCAGAACACACCACCACCACACCACCACCAGAACACACCACCACCACACCAGAACACACCACCACCACACCACCACCAGAACACACCACCACCACACCACCACCAGAACACACCACCACCACACCACCACCAGAACACACCACCACCAGAACACACCACTACACCACCACCAGAACACACCACCACCACACCACCACCAGAACACACCACCACCAGAACACACCACTACCACACCACCACCAGAACACACCACCACCACACCACCACCAGAACACACCACCACCACACCACCACCAGAACACACCACCACCACACCAGAACACACCACCACCACACCACCACCAGAACACACCACCACCACACCACCACCAGAACACACCACCACCACACCAGAACACACCACCACCACACCACCACCAGAACACACCACCACAACACCACCAGAACACACCACCACCACACCACCACCAGAACACACCACCACCACACCACCACCAGAACACACCACCACACCACCTCCAGAACACACCACCACAACACCAGAACACACCACCACCACACCACCACCAGAACACACCGCCACCACACCACCAGAACACACCACCACCACACCACCACCAGAACACACCGCCACCACACCACCACCAGAACACACCACCACAACACCACCTCCAGAACACACCACCACAACACCACCAGAACACACCACCACCACACCACCACCAGAACACACCACCACAACACCACCAGAACACACCACCACACCACCACCAGAACACACCACCACAACACCACCAGAACACACCACCACCACACCACCACCAGAACACACCACCAGAACACACCACCACCACACCACCACCAGAACACACCACCACAACACCACCAGAACACACCACCACCACACCACCACAACACCACACCACCACCAGAACACACCACCACCACACCACCACAACACCACACCACCACCAGAACACACCACCACCACACCACCACACCACCACCAGAACACACCACCACAACACCACCAGAACACACCACCACCACACCACCAGAACACACCACCACAACACCACCAGAACACACCACCACCACACCACCACAACACCACACCACCACCAGAACACACCACCACCACACCACCACAACACCACACCACCACCAGAACACACCACCACCACACCACCACAACACCACACCACCACCAGAACACACCACCACCACACCACCACAACACCACACCACCACCAGAACACACCACCACAACACCACCAGAACACACCACCACCACACCACCACCAGAACACACCACCACAACACCACCAGAACACACCACCACCACACCACCACAACACCACACCACCACCAGAACACACCACCACCACACCACCACAACACCACACCACCACCAGAACACACCACCACAACACCACATTAACATGTCAGAGACGAAATATGACAAATGGTACAAAACCGACAAGGGTAGAAAGACGATTTAGTTGCATATAGGAATGTTATTGTTACATTTCTGCTCATGGGGGAAGTGGAGAAGAACTCTTCCTCCGTAAGCCATGCGTATCATAATAGGCCTCTTGCCGGGAGCAAGAGGCTAGTAACCCCTTCTGTATACATTACTAAATTAAAAAAAACTGAATGTGTGGATGTGCGTGAATGTAGTAAAGTTTATAAAGAATTAATATTGAATGTTATGGATGGAATGAAGCAGGATTTCGTAGCTCTAAGTGAAACAAAGTTGATAGGGGTAGGAAATATTCAGTGAGGTGAATCACAGAGAAACAGAAGACAAAAGGAATGAACATTAAAATGGTATAAAATACCGACAGATTGTTAGGTAAGACACATATGCAACAGTTAGGTATCTTTATTTCGAAACGTTTCGCCTACACAGTAGGCACTATATAAAGGCTCCATCCTGTCACTTCAACTTCATATTGTTTCAGACAACGGAACAATGCTCTTCTCCAGACTGAGGGACTGACCACCTCAAAACTTTAAGGGTGATGGACTGATTACATCGTCTTCAAGTATCTTCTGCTTCTATCAACTTTTCTGTACTCGACTGAAGAAGCCTACTGTGTAGGCGAGGCGTTTCGAAATAAAGATACCTAACTGTTGCATATGTGTCTTACCTAACAGAAGACAAAAGCTGCGGCAATGCTGAATGACCAATTATGGAAGGAAGAATGAATATAAATGCAATAATTCAAGCATTGTGTCCATTAATGTAAGAGTGGGATACAAAAAGTAGTTTATATAGTGTATTCATATACCTGGGGAAGAGAGGAGTGTAGAGGAGAGAGAGATTTTGGAAGATACACAAGTAACCCGCACATAGGAGAGAAAGGAGCTTACGACGACGTTTCGGTTCGACTCGGACCATTTACAAAGTCACTCTAACGAGAATGAGAGCAGGACTTTGGTTGTGTGACTTTGTAAATGGCCCAACTCAGACCGAAACGTCGTGAACTCCTCTCTTCTATGTGCGGGTTATTTGTGTACCGCTCCAGTCACGGTATTGTGCCTTTTTTTGTTATTTTGGGAGACGTTTTGAACCAACTGAGAGAGTAAAGATTGTAGGGGCCCTCAATAATAAAATGGGAGAAACTGCTGTAGAGGGCGTACGGGCCAGGGAGAAATAATAATGGGGGCTTTTAATTGAACTTTGTATAGAAAGAATTAACAGATAATTCGCATTTGAAAAAGGGCGTAATGACAATATTTTTTTGGATTATGTATTGGTGGGTAAAAGGTTGATGGGCAGACTTCTGGTTGTGTATTTTAGAGGGGCAACGTTATATCAGATCATTATTTAGTTGTAGCTACAGTGAGAGTAAGAGGCAGATGTAGTAAGAGAGAAGTCTAAGTTTATAAATTAAAGAAAGGTGAAGTTAGAATTAAATATAAGGAACTGTTGGGAGAGAGAGAGGTTCGTGAGAGTATAGGTACTGAGGAGGTAGAAGTAGAGGGTAGATTTTAGTATGAAGTGTTGTAATGTGAAAAAGTTGAGGGTAGATTTAAGAATGAAGTGTTGTAATGTGTAGAAGTAGAGGGTAGATTTAAGAATGAAGTGTTGTAATGTGTAGAAGTAGAGGGTAGATTTAAGAATGAAGTGTTGTAATGTGTAGAAGTAGAGGGTAGATTTAAGAATGAAGTGTTGTAATGTGTAGAAGTAGAGGGTAGATTTAAGAATGAAGTGTTGTAATGTGTAGAAGTAGAGGGTAGATTTAAGAATGAAGTGTTGTAATGTGTAGAAGTAGAGGGTAGATTTAAGAATGAAGTGTTGTAATGTGTAGAAGTTGAGGGTAGATTTAAGAATGAAGTGTTGTAATGTGTAGAAGTTGAGGGTAGATTTAAGAATGAAGTGTTGTAATGTGTAGAAGTAGAGGGTAGATTTAAGAATGAAGTGTTGTAATGTGTAGAAGTTGAGGGTAGATTTAAGAATGAAGTGTTGTAATGTGAAAAAGTTGAGGGTAGATTTAAGAATGAAGTGTTGTAATATAAAGAAGAGGTTTGTGAATATTGGAGGGTGAGTGAAGAGGAAAAGAGGAGTGATTGGTCGAATAAACGAGATAAAGAGAAAGGTAAAAGTGAATTAGATAGCAAGTGAGAGGTTTATATGAAGCAGAAATGATATAAGGAGGTTGGAGTATCTGGAGAGTAGGAGAGAAGGTAAGAGCGTGGGGAAGGGATGTAAAAGGAGACCAAATGACAGGTTGAGTGTGGATTTTGTCAACAACTTTTGCTGAAAATAAGAAAAAGTTGTGGAATGAGGTTGAAAAGCTGAGAAAGATCAGAGAATGAATGTATTTAACATTCTAAAACAAAAGAAGGAGAATGTGAATGTATTAAGATGTACTCAGATGTCTTTGAATATTGAACATTAAAATGGTATAAAATACCGACAGGTTGTTAGGTAAGACACACATGCAACAGTTAGGTATCTTTATTTCGAAACGTTTCGCCTACACAGTAGGCTTCTTCAGTCGAGTATCAACTTTTCTGTACTCGACTGAAGAAGCCTACTGTGTAGGCGAAACGTTTCGAAATAAAGATACCTAACTGTTGCATATGTGTCTCTGAATATTGTAGATCACGTGACGTCTGCCATTGTCTTCTTCCAGTAGTATGAGGATAATACCCAGAGCAATGATGTCAGTCTTGGACTGGGTAGATTTTGTCTTCATCTAAAATTTACACCCTACCTGCTGGGTAGGAAGTCCATTTTGGAACAGATTATCATCCGTTAAATTGATGGGGCATCAAATAATTTCTCTGACTAGGTAACAACTTGTATTAAATTAAATATTATTATGCACCCCATACCCGTCCAGTGGGCAGTCAAAATATTAGAGGTACATAATGGGTCCAGGAACTGTACCTCAATATTACACAGGAAGATAAAGGGTCCAGGGACTGTATCTCAATATTACATAGGTAGATAATGGGTCCAGAGACTGCACCTCAATATTACATAGGTAGATAATGGGTCCAGAGACTGCACCTCAATATTACATAGGTAGATAATGGGTCCAGAGACTGCACCTCAATATTACAGAGGTAGATAATGGGTCCAGAGACTGTACCTCAATATTACAGAGGTAGATAATGGGTTCAGAGCTGCACCTCAATATTACATAGGTAGATAATGGGTTCAGAGACTGCACTTCAATATTACATAGGTAGATAATGGGTCCAGAGACTGCACCTCAATATTACAGAGGTAGATAATGGGTCCAGAGACTGCACCTCAATATTACAGAGGTAGATAATGGGTCCAGAGACTGCACCTCAATATTACAGAGGTAGATAATGGGTCCAGAGACTGCACCTCAATATTACATAGGTAGATAATGGGTCCAGAGACTGCACCTCAATATTACATAGGTAGATAATGGGTCCAGAGACTGCACCTCAATATTACAGAGGTAGATAATGGGTCCAGAGACTGCACCTCAATATTACATAGGTAGATAATGGGTCCAGAGACTGCACCTCAATATTACATAGGTAGATAATGGGTCCAGAGACTGCACCTCAATATTACAGAGGTAGATAATGGGTCCAGAGACTGCACCTCAATATTACAGAGATAAATAATGGGTCCAGAGACTGTACCTCAATATTACATAGACAATGGGTCCAGAGGCTGTATCTCGCTTATTCCATGGGTGTAGTGGAAAGTGGGTTGGGCAGGTGTTCTCGTTTGTGGGTCTGGATTTTGGGTTTAATAGTTCCCTGGTTATCCGTGCTTATCCCATGGATGGAGTAGCAGGTGGTTTTCTTTGTGGGTCTGGGTCTGGGTTTGAGGGAGACCTGCCTAGTGTGGGCCGGTTGGCTTGCTGCAGTGTTCCTTCTTTCTGTATTCTATGAGAGGGGTTTGATTTGAGCGGGACATACACACTGATAGGAGGGGGGGGGCTTGTTGCTTGGGTGGCTCTGGGGATGGGGAGGGCAAATATTTTTGTTAGCGGGTATGGGCCAAGTATGGGCCAGTAGGCCTGTTGCAGTGTTCCTCATTTCTTACGTTCTTATTACAGAGGTAGATAATAGGTCCAGGAACTGTACCTCAATATTACAGAGGTAGATAATGGGTCCAGGGACTGTAAGTCAATATTACATAGCTAATGAATCCAGGGACTGTACCTCAATATTACAGAGGTAGATAATGGGTCCAGGGAGTGTACCTCAACATTACAGAGCTACATAATGGGTCCAGGGACTGTACCTCAATATTACAGAGGTAGATAATGGGTCCAGGGAGTGTACCTCAACATTACAGAGGTACATAATGGGTCCAGGGACTGTACCTCAACATCACAGAGGCACATAAAGGGTCCAGGGATTGTACCTCAACATTACAGAGGTACATAATGGGTCCAGGGACCGTATCTCAACATTACAGATGTACATAATGGGTCCAGGGACTGTACCTCAACATTACAGAGGTACATAATGGGTCCAGAGACTGTACCTCAACATTACAGATGTACATAATGGGTTCAGGGACTGTAATTCAACATTACAGAGGTACATAATGGGTCCAGGGACTGTACCTCATCATTACAGAGGTACATAATGGGTCCAGTGACTGTACCTCAACATTACAGAGGTACATAATGGGTTCAGGGACTGTACCTCAGCATTACAGATGTATATAATGGGTTCGAGGACTGTACCTCAACATTACAGAGGTACATAATGGGTCCAGGGACTGTACCTCAACATTACAGATGCGCATAATGGGTTCAAGGACTGAATCTCAACATTACAAAGGTATTTAATGGGTCCAGGGACTGTACCTCAACATTACAGAGGTACATAATGGGTCCAAGGACTGTACCTCAACATTACAGAGGTGTATAATGGGTCCAGGGTCTGTACCTCAACACTACAGAGGTACATAATGGGTCCAGGGACTGTACCTCAACATTACAGAGACACATAATGGGTCCAGAGACTGTACCTCGACATTACAGAG
The DNA here is from genome assembly GCF_038502225.1 of Cherax quadricarinatus. Classification (NCBI taxonomy): domain Eukaryota; kingdom Metazoa; phylum Arthropoda; class Malacostraca; order Decapoda; family Parastacidae; genus Cherax; species Cherax quadricarinatus. The sequence continues at coordinate 8,911,040 of NC_091383.1, forward strand.
GTACATAATGGGTCCAGGGACTATTCCTCAACATCACAGAGGTACATAAAGGGTCCAGGGACTGTACCTCAACATCACAGAGGTACATAATGGGTCCAGGGACTGTACCTCAACATCACATAGGTACATAATGGGTCCAGGGACTGTACCTCAACATCACAGAGGTACATAATAGGTCCAGGGACTGCACCTCAACATTACAGAGGTACATAATGGGTCCTGGGACTGTATCTCAACATCACAGACGTACATAATGGGTCCAGGGACTGTACCTCAACATCACAGAGGTACACAATGGGTCCAGGGACTGTACCTCAACATCACAGAGGTACATAATGGGTCCAGGGACTGTAAATCAACATCACAGAGGTACATAATGGGTCCAGGGACTGTACCTCAACATCACTGGGTCCAGAGACTGTACCTCAACATCACAGAGGTACATAATGGGTCCAGGGACTGTACCTCAACATCACAGAGGTGCATAATGGGTCCAGGGACTGTACCTCAACATCACAGAGGTACATAATGGGTCCAGGGACTGTACCTCAACATCACAGAGGTACATAATGGGTCCAGGGACTGTACCTCAACATCACAGAGGTACATAATGGGTCCAGGGACTGTACCTCAACATCACAGAGGTACATAATGTGTCCAGGGACTGTACCTCAACATCACAGAGGTACATAATGGGTCCAGGGACTGTACCTCAACATCACAGAGGTACATAAAATGGGTCCAGGGACTGTACCTCAACATCACAGAGGTACATAATGGGTCCAGGGACTGTACCTCAACATCACAGAGGTACATAATGGGTCCAGGGACTGTACCTCAACATCACAGAGGTACATAATGGGTCCAGGGACTGCACCTCAACATCACAGAGGTACATAATGGGTCCAGGGACTGTACCTCAACATTACAGAGGTACATAATGGGTCCAGGGACTGTACCTTAACATCACAGAGGTACATAATGGGTCCAGGGACTGTACCTCAACATCACAGAGGTACATAATGGGTCCAGGGACTGTACCTCAACATCACAGAGGTACATAATGGGTCCAGGGACTGTACCCCAACATCACAGAGGTACATAATGGGTCCAGGGACTGTACCTCAACATCACAGAGGTACATAATGGGTCCAGGGACTGTACCTCAACATCACAGAGGTACATAATGGGTTCAGGGACTGTACCTCATCATCAAAGAGGTACATAATGGGTCCAGGGACTGTACCTCAACATCACAGAGGTACATAATGGGTCCAGGGACTGTACCTCAACATCACAGAGGTACATAATGGGTCCAGGGACTGTACCTCAACATCACAGAGGTACATAATGTGTCCAGTGACTGTACCTCAACATCACAGAGGTACATAATGTGTCCAGGGACTGTACCTCAACATCACAGAGGTACATAATGGGTCCAGGGACTGTACCTCAACATCACAGAGGTACATAATGGGTCCAGGGACTGTACCTCAACATTACAGAGGTACATAATGGGTCCAGGGACTGTACCTCAACATCACAGAGGTATGTAAAGTAAAAGGACACAAGTGCAACTAATGTGACATTTATTGTGGCAACGTTTCGCTCTCCAGGAGCTTTATCAAGCCATTACAAACAATACATGGACACAGAGGGTATATAAAGGCTCAGAGTGAGGTGAATACTAGTGAGGTACCATTTCGATGTTCACTAGTGGTAGTAGTAGTAGTAGTAGTGGTAGTGACAAAAGCAATTAATTCGTACATGAGTAAAAGGATATAAAAGCTATTACTTGGGTAACATAAAAATAGGTTGGACAAATATAAACTGGAATGAGGCAGCTTGTTTCAGTGTTCACTCTCTGTGCTTTGTGTAGTATAACAGGAGAGACTATGTGATGGCAGGGTTTACTGTTTTCAGGAGGATTCTTGCTAAGACTTCGGAGATGGTGAAGCTGCCGTTGTTTTGTTTAATTGTATTCGAAACAGCGATCAGTGCTGATTCAAGGCACTTGCGTGTGCGGAAATTAGTTTCTTTTATCACTAATTGGGCGTCTCTGAATTTCATAAGATGATTGGTGGAATTTCGGTGTTGTACACAGGCGTTGTTTAAGTTGTCGTTCCTACATGCGTATATGTGTTCATTGAGGCGGGTGTCGAGGTTTCTTGCTGTTTCACCTCGACACCCGCCTCAATGAACACATATACGCATGTAGGAACGACAACTTAAACAACGCCTGTGTACAACACCGAAATTCCACCAATCATCTTATGAAATTCAGAGACGCCCAATTAGTGATAAAAGAAACTAATTTCCGCACACGCAAGTGCCTTGAATCAGCACTGATCGCTGTTTCGAATACAATTAAACAAAACAACGGCAGCTTCACCATCTCCGAAGTCTTAGCAAGAATCCTCCTGAAAACAGTAAACCCTGCCATCACATAGTCTCTCCTGTTATACTACACAAAGCACAGAGAGTGAACACTGAAACAACCTGCCTCATTCCAGTTTATATTTGTCCAACCTATTTTTATGTTACCCAAGTAATAGCTTTTATATCCTTTTACATGTACGAATTAATTGCTTTTGTCACTACCACTACTACTACTACTACTACCACTAGTGAACATCGAAATGGTACCTCACTAGTATTCACCTCACTCTGAGCCTTTATATACCCTCTGTGTCCATGTATTGTTTGTAATGGCTTGATAAAGCTCCTGGAGAGCGAAACGTTGCCACAATAAATGTCACATTAGTTGCACTTGTGTCCTTTTACTTTACATATTGTCGGTAATTCTACCAACTTTATTACAATCACAGAGGTACATAATGGGTCCAGGGACTGTACCTCAACATTACAGAGGTACATAATGGGTCCAGGGACTGTACCTCAACATCACAGAGGTACATAATGGGTCCAGGGACTGTACCTCAACATCACAGAGGTACATAATGGGTCCAGGGACTGTACCTCAACATCACAGAGGTACATAATGGGTCCAGGGACTGTACCTCAACATCACAGAGGTACATAATGGGTCCAGGGACTGTACCTCAACATCAAAGAGGTACATAATGGGTCCAGGGACTGTACCTCAACATCACAGAGGTACATAATGGGTCCAGGGACTGTACCTCAACATCACAGAGGTACATAATGGGTCCAGGGACTGTACCTCAACATCACAGAGGTACATAATGGGTCCAGGGACTGTACCTCAACATCACAGAGGTACATAATGGGTCCAGGGACTGTACCTCAACATCACAGAGGTACATAATGGGTCCAGGGACTGTACCTCAACATCACAGAGGTACATAATGGGTCCAGGGACTGTACCTCAACATCACAGAGGTACATAATGGGTCCAGGGACTGTACCTCAACATCACAGAGGTACATAAAGGGTCCAGGGACTGTACCTCAACATCACAGAGGTACATAATGGGTCCAGTTACTGGGTCGCAGAAGTTTTCGTAACTAACCAAGTCACAGTGGTAATCAACTATGTACATGTTTATATCAGGTTAAAATTGCAGTAAATTATTAAGGATATATAAATTTAGTCACAAAATACTAGTGTTAGCTTTCACGTTCGTTTTATTTATATTAATTTGTATTTTAGCAAGGAACAGTTAAATTTAAGCAAATTTAACTAGTTATGAGTTATTTATAGTGAAGATATTCAAGGTATTATTCCAGGAAATATGTCAATACGGAGAAAATACGTAGACATTTCTTGAATATTTATGAGTTGTCTCTAAATTAATTAATTTTATAGCATTTCAGCGTATGATGATGCAGGGAGTGTTAATATTCCACCTGGCAAAGTTTACGTGTGTTTAGTTTACATCAGGTGGTAATGTAACCTTCCAGGGATACTTGTTTTAGAAAGACACGTAAGCAAACACTAGGACATATTTATTAGAAAACGTTTCGGTCCTGGGACCTTGATCACTTCTAACATACAGAGGTAGAAAAATATTATATATATAGGACGAGAGTGAGGTGTGACGCACGTGACCTGAGGAATGTCATGTTGTGATGTGGACGGGTAGACGATGTCTATCTACCTCTGTATGTTAGAAGTGATCAAGGTCCCAGGACCGAAACGTTTTCTAATAAATGTATAAACCTGGTATAAACCTTGGTAATAAATACTTGTCGGTATTTATTACCAAGGTTTATACCAGGGATACTTGTAACCCAGCCTCAGTCTGGCCCCACTGACATTTAAGTCTGGCGATTTTACTGGATGCAACATAATATGGCTCCTGCAAGTTCACTAATGATTGCAAGTTGATTCGCTCTATCAGAGGCAGATTTAAGGTTAATGAAGGTAGTGGAGTAGTTGTCAGTGCACAAGGTGATGTAGGTGGTCATGCAATGTTGCACATTACTTCCGTGCATAAAGCCATGCATCCGTGGAGAAAGAAACTCGGATTTCATTTACAAGATGATTTTAAATCCTCTCAAATGTTTACACAAGCAACTAGCAAGACTAATTGGGCGAAATGCATTTCGTTGCTGGGGTTTTGGAACGGGAATGATAACTTATGTTGAAGACTGAGACACTTATGCAACATATGGGAATCATTACGTTTCGCCACACAGTGACTTCATCAGTCCAATACAAAGCAGAGAGGTGTAAGGAGAGAAGGAGTTTGAGGTAATCAGTCCCTCAGCCTGGAATCGATGTGTTCAATTCATCACTATACCAGTGTCTCAAATCTTCAATTTGTCGGTTTTCAAAACCATTTATCACATAACCTATGCTGTACAACTCAAGTGAAGAATATCCTGGTACTTGACAGAGCAATCTGAGTATACCGTAAGTAATACCATCTTCCACAGGCGACGCGGTTTCTGACTTTAGTTAATACACCATCAAACTGAAATTTAGTGAAGTCAGTGTTACAGGCATAGTTCTTGTTAAGCATAAAACAAATAAGTCTCTGCCTGACATCATGTTTGGCTTTCAATTTCGTTTGTGTGGTACTGGGAAGATTGCCGGTGCTAGACGTAGGAGCCCAAACAATGCCCAACTCATGCAGAGGATGTGGGTACTCGATCTGGGCATTGAAACTTAACAGATGTTTAATTGTTATTTGCTGAAACTGTGTCATACTCTCTCTGGCATCAGACCCGCAGTTTAAATATGCTTTAGCATTTCAGGCGTGGCCGTGGCCACGCTAGCGGGAGATTCGTCTGTAAAAACTTGCATTTGTGGTCACAGTGGTGGCCTATGCTAACCTTCCTATGGTGTAGAAATATACCTAGTTGGATGAATCTTATTGCAGCCAGCTGGTCCAGTGGTTAATGCGTTGGTCTGGAGTTTTATGATCGAGGGTTCAAGCCCCGCCCGTGGCTTGAACCCGCATGGGTCATCGCATGAATACTAACGATTCCAAAGTTTATAGAGATTTTAGAGCGTTGGCAAATGTACCTGTATAAAACTAAATGTTATGGATACTGAGAAGTAAGACATGTGAAACAGTTAGGTATCCTCATTTCGAAACGTTTCAGCTATACAGTTCAGTCGAGTACAGAAGTGAGCAGAAGTCGTAGAGATGTAAGGATAATGTCATCAGTCCCTCACCCTTGAAGATGTAGTTTAGAGGTGGTCAGTCCCTCAGCCTGAAGAAGAGTTTAGCTCCATAGTCTGGAACAACACCTGTCGGTATTGTACAGTGTATACCATTTTAATATTCTCTCACACGCTTAAGTATTATTCTGGCCATAAGATAATCTGCCGTTAAATATTGAAACATTCAGGTTAACGTAATTTAACAGAATAAAAATTACACATTTTGCACATTAAATTAACAGATGTTAATTAACAAACCTGAATTTCACTCTTCTCCATCGTTTAATTATGTTTTCTTAAGCGTTTAAAACCACGACACAACTGGGTTTTGGAAGTTATCGGAGCCATTCGAGGATACTAGTAATAACCTCTAACAACTTTAGTCATAGTCCATCTGCACTAGAAAAGTTGTATCTAGAATTTTGTCCTAGTTACCGTACACCAGCGTTGAAAATTTGATGCCGATGAGAAGAGGATTCATAGTGATATTAACGAAAAAAAGAAAACAGAGGAAAAAATATAAAATAATTCCCCATTAGGGGAATCTTTACCGAGGAAACATTTCTCCAGCCAGTGACTTCGTCAGTCCAATACGCAGGAAAACGGTAGAAAATGAGAAGGAGTTTGAGGTAATCAGTCCCTCAGCCTGATTATTTCAAACTCCTCCACATCTTCCACTATTATTCTCTGTATTGAGGAAATGTTTCGCCAGCCACTGGCTGGCGAAACGTGCCGGTTTTCAAAACCGTTTTCATCGAATCTGTAATGATGCTCATTGTAACGAAATGACTATTGTGCTGTAATTCTTGCAAACAAGTTTCAAGTGATGGAACATTGTACTCCTGTCATTGTACTACTGAGTGTCATTGTACTCCTGTCATTGTAATACTGTCATTGTACTCCTGTCATTGTAATACTGAGTGTCATTGTACTCCTGTCATTGTAATACTGTCATTGTACTCCTGTCATTGTAATACTGAGTGTCATTGTACTCCTGTCATTGTACTACTGTCATTTTGCTGTCATTGTACTACTGTCACTGTACTACTATCATTGTACTACTGTCATTGTGCTACTGTCATTGTACTCCTGAGTGACATTGTACTATTGAGTGTTATTGTACTCCTGAGTGTCACTGTACTCTCATTGTACTCCTGAGTGTCACTGTACTATCATTGTACTCATGAGTGACATTGTACTCCTGAGTGTCACTGTACTATCATTGTACTCCTGAGTGTCACTGTACTATCATTGTACTCCTGAGTGACATTGTACTCCTGAGTGTCACTGTACTATCATTGTACTCCTGAGTGTCACTGTACTATCATTGTACTCCTGAGTGTCACTGTACTATCATTGTACTCCTGAGTGACATTGTACTCATGAGTGGCATTGTACTCCTGAGTGTCACTGTACTCCTGAGTGACATTGTACTCCTGAGTGTCCTTGTACTCCTGAGTGTCCTTGTACTCCTGAGTGTCATTGTACTCCTGAGTGTCATTGTACTCCTGAGTGTCATTGTACTCCTGAGTGCCACTGAAGACACACAGGTGTGTTATATATTTTGAGAAATCATACATTTGTGATCAATTTCTCTGTAAATATCCTATTTTTCATTTTAGTGCGAGCATCCTGTATAGGACCCTTGTGAGCATCCTGTATAGGACCCTTGGTGAGCATCCTGTATAGGAGCCTTGGTGAGCATCCTTTATAGGAGCCTTGGCAAGTATCCTCTCAAATAAAGGACTCTTGGTTAGCATCCTCTCACCAGAAAGAGCCTTGGTGAGCATCCTCTCACCAGAAAGAGCCTTGGTGAGCATCCTCTCACCAGAAAGAGCCTTGGTGAGCATCCTGTCACCAGAAAGAGCCTTGGTGAGCATCCTCTCACCAGAAAGAGCCTTGGTGAGCATCCTGTCACCAGAAAGAGCCTTGGTGAGCATCCTCTCACCAGAAAGAGCCTTGGTGAGCATCCTGTCACCAGAAAGAGCCTTGGTGAACATCCTCTCACCAGAAAGAGCCTTGGTGAGCATCCTCTCACCAGAAAGAGCCTTGGTGAGCATCCTGTCACCAGAAAGAGCCTTGGTGAGCATCCTGTCACCAGAAAGAGCCTTGGTGAGCATCCTCTCACCAGAAAGAGCCTTGGTGAGCATCCTCTCACCAGAAAGAGCCTTGGTGAGCATCCTGTCACCAGAAAGAGCCTTGGTGAGCATCCTGTCACCAGAAAGAGCCTTGGTGAGCATCCTGTCACCAGAAAGAGCCTTGGTGAGCATCCTGTCACCAGAAAGAGCCTTGGTGAGCATCCTCTCACCAGAAAGAGCCTTGGTGAGCATCCTCTCACTAGAAAGAGCCTTGGTGAGCATCTTGTCACCAGAAAGAGCCTTGGTGAGCATCCTGTCACCAGAAAGAGCCTTGGTGAGCATCCTGTCACCAGAAAGAGCCTTGGTGAGCATCCTGTCACCAGAAAGAGCCTTGGTGAGCATCCTCTCACCAGAAAAAGCCTTGGTGAGCATCCTCTTACCAGAAAGAGCCTTGGTGAGCATCCTCTCACCAGAAAGAGCCTTGGTGAGCATCTTCTCACCAGAAAGAGCCTTGGTGAACATCCTGTTAGTTTAAGGAGCCTTGACATTCGTCGTACCACTTTAGAGGAAACCGGTAGTATTTCCTTCTTCCATTCTTAGTATTATAATCTCGTTTCTGATAACCCTCCTCAGTATGCTGAACACGTACCCAGGAAACGTGCTCAGAGTAACAACATTCTGTTAACACGTACACTGTTCACTCGTATCTACTGAGCGCTGCTGTAGCTTTTATTTACATAACTGTAACACAAAGTTTGTGGATGATTATGAAAGATGTTCCTCAGTTGTGTATAACTATTGTTGAAACATTTTGCCTACACAGTAGGCTGCATGAAGCTGAACTATTGTCCAGGCTGAGGGACTGACCACCTTGTTGTAGACCATGAAGCTGAACTCTTCTCCAGGCTGAGGGACTGACCACCTTGTTCCAGACCATGGAGCTGAACTCTTCTCCAGGCTGAGGGACTGGCCACCTTGTTCCAGACCATGGTGCTGAACTCTTCTCCAGGCTGAGGGACTGACCACCTTGTTCCAGACCATGGTGCTGAACTCTTGTCCAGGCTGAGGGACTGACCACCTTGTTCCAGACCATGGTGCTGGACTATTCTCCAGGCTGAGGGACTGACCACCTTGTTCCAGACCATGGTGCTGAACTCTTCTCCAGGCTGAGGGACTGACCACCTTGTTCCAGACCATGGAGCTGAACTCTTCTCCAGGCTGAGGGACTGGCCACCTTGTTCCAGACCATGGTGCTGAACTCTTCTCCAGGCTGAGGGACTGACCACCTTGTTCCAGACCATGGTGCTGAACTCTTGTCCAGGCTGAGGGACTGACCACCTTGTTCCAGACCATGGTGCTGGACTATTCTCCAGGCTGAGGGACTGACCACCTTGTTCCAGACCATGGTGCTGAACTCTTCTCCAGGCTGAGGGACTGACCACCTTGTTCCAGACCATGGAGCTGAACTCTTCTCCAGGCTGAGGGACTGGCCACCTTGTTCCAGACCATGGTGCTGAACTCTTCTCCAGGCTGAGGGACTGGCCACCTTGTTCCAGACCATGGTGCTGAACTCTTGTCCAGGCTGAGGGACTGACCACCTTGTTCCAGACCATGGTGCTGAACTCTTGTCCAGGCTGAGGGACTGACCACCTTGTTGTAGACCATGGAGCTGAACTCTTCTCCAGGCTGAGGGACTGACCACCTTGTTCCAGACCATGGTGCTGAACTCTTCTCCAGGCTGAGGGACTGACCACTTTGTTCCAGACCATGGTGCTGAACTCTTCTCCAGGTTGAGGGACTGACCACCTTGTTCCAGACCATGGTGCTGGACTCTTCTCCAGGCTGAGGGACTGACCACCTTGTTCCAGACTATGGAGCTGAACTCTTCTCCAGGCTGAGGGACTGACCACCTTGTTCCAGACCATGGAGCTGAACTCTTCTCCAGGCTGAGGGACTGACCACCTTGTTGTAGACCATGGAGCTAAACTCTTCTCCAGGCTGAGGAACTGACCACCTTGTTCCAGACCATGGAGCTGAACTCTTCTCCAGGCTGAGGGACTGACCACTTTGTTCCAGACCATGAAGCTGAACTCTTCTCCAGGCTGAGGGACTGACCACCTTGTTCCAGACCATGAAGCTGAACTCTTCTATAGGCTGAGGGACTGACCACCTTGTTCCAGACCATAGAGCTGAACTATTCTCCAGGCTGAGGGACTGACCACCTTGTTCCAGACCATGGAGCTGAACTCTTCTCCAGGCTGAGGGACTGACCACCTTGTTCCAGACCATGGAGCTGAACTCTTCTCCAGGCTGAGGGACTGACCACCTTGTTGTAGACCATGGAGCTAAACTCTTCTCCAGGCTGAGGAACTGACCACCTTGTTCCAGACCATGGAGCTGAACTCTTCTCCAGGCTGAGGGACTGACCACTTTGTTCCAGACCATGAAGCTGAACTCTTCTCCAGGCTGAGGGACTGACCACCTTGTTGTAGACCATGGAGCTAAACTCTTCTCCAGGCTGAGGGACTGACCACCTTGTTCCAGACCATGGTGCTGAACTATTCTCCAGGCAGAGGGACTGACCACCTTGTTCCAGACCATGGTGCTGAACTATTCTCCATGCTGAGGGACTGACCACCTTGTTCCAGACCATGGAGCTGAACTATTCCCCAGGCTGAGGGACTGGCCACCTTGTTCCAGACCATGGTGCTGAACTCTTCTCCAGGCTGAGGGACTGACCACCTTGTTCCAGACCATGGAGCTGAACTATTCCCCAGGCTGAGGGACTGGCCACCTTGTTCCAGACCATGGTGCTGAACTCTCCTCCAGGCTGAGGGACTGACCACCTTGTTACAGACCATGGTGCTGAACTCTCCTCCAGGCTGAGGGACCGACCACCTTGTTCCAGACCATGGAGCTGAACTATTCCCCAGGCTGAGGGACTGACCACCTTGTTCCAGACCATGGTGCTGAACTATTCCCCAGGCAGAGGGACTGACCACCTTGTTCCAGACCATGGTGCTGAACTCTCCTCCAGGCAGAGGGACTGACCAACTTGTTCCAGACCATGGTGCTGAACTATTCCCCAGGCAGAGGGACTGACCACCTTGTTCCAGACCATGGTGCTGAACTCTTCTCCAGGCAGAGGGACTGACCACCTTGTTCCAGACCATGGTGCTGAACTCTCCTCCAGGCAGAGGGACTGACCACCTTGTTCCAGACCATGGTGCTGAACTCTCCTCCAGGCAGAGGGACTGACCACCTTGTTCCAGACCATGGTGCTGAACTCTCCTCCAGGCAGAGGGACTGACCACCTTGTTCCAGACCATGGTGCTGAACTCTCCTCCAGGCAGAGGGACTGACCACCTTGTTCCAGACCATGGTGCTGAACTCTCCTCCAGGCAGAGGGACTGACCACCTCAAATACTACTATTTCTCCAAGGTTGGTGGACTGTTTACATCATCTTCATTCCACTACTACACTGCTGCTTCTATATTTGAATGAAGAAGTCTACTGTGTAGGCGAAAACTTACCTTAATATAGATACCCAAATACTGCAAACGTATCTCAGTCTTCATCATTGAACTGGTTTAAAATGACACATGAGCAGGAAATAATAATAATAATAATAATAATAATAATAATAATAATAATAATAATAATAATAATAATAATAATAATAATGATAATAATCGAAACGTTTCCTAATAAATGTGTGTTAGTGTTTTCTCACGTTTCTTTTAATACCAAATTGACGGTATCAATTACCAATGTTAATTACCATCGTTCAGCTACTACCCATGTTTCTAATTTTGTTTATATTGTGTCACCTGTTGAGTGGTTATCATCTGCTGCGTCATTTATAGGATAGCGTCTTACTAACAAACAATGGTACGGGTGGGGTTAGAACTCGTGGCAAGTGAGTCGTAAAATTCCACAGTTATTACCATTTCTTGAGTTCTGAAGTCTTACTTTCCGTTATGATTTCTTCTGTAACTGACCATGCCACGGGCGGGGTTTGAACCCGCGATCAGAGAGTCTCAAAACTCCAGACCGTCGCGTTAGCCACTGGACCAGCTAGCCACAATAAGATTCGTCCAACTAGGTGTATTTTGAGACTCTCTGATCGCGGGTTCTATCCCTGCCCGTGGTATGGTATGTTTGCAAACGTGTCATTACGATTTCGTGAGTCTTCTGTAACTGATTCTGGTTCATAATAAGAATTCGTTCCATTCGTTCAACCCTCTTCCTACACCTGTGCAATAATCCTTGTACTAACACCTGTTGTAAATACGTGGTTTAAAACAACCGATAAGTTGGTAAATGAGACACTTGTCCAACAGTTAGGTATCTTTATTCTGGAAACGTTTCGTCAGCCAGTGACTTCTTCAGTCCAATGCTAAGGTGGAAGATGAGGAATTGGCTGAGGGACTGATTACCTCAGACTCCTACTAATCTTCCACCCTTCTCTGTATTGGACTGAAGAAGCCAAGGGCTAGCAAAATGATCAAGAATAAAGATACCCAAATGTTGCGTGTTTCATTTATCTACTGACACCTGTTATCATACATCTGCTGTGACCTTGTGTACACGAGAGAGACAGTAGGTTCAAACACCACAAATAGGTAAAATGATGACTATTAATCGAATGAGAAGAGACTGGCAATATTTCTCACGTTGGAACAACACATATTGCAAGGATCTTATTAAGTTAGATTAGGTAGGTAAGTTCGTCAGGAAACAGTGTTTCCTGACGCGGGTCTTATAACCTGCAGCTGGAGCTTTTGGTCTTCTGACCGAGACCTTTCACTGGCTTACCTGTCCACCCCCTTTAAAAATATAGCTATAATTATAACAATTAGGAGTTTCATTCCCTGTCCTATTAAGGTACGATATGAGTCAGATTTAAGTTTCAAAGTTTTATTCACTGGAACACTAACCAATACAGTGACAACACATCCAGAATATAAAACTGTACAAGTGCCAGTAAGTGTGAAAAGTACTGAGTAAGATAAGATAAGATTTCGTTCGGATTTTTAACCCCGGAGGGTTAGCCACCCAGGATAACCCAAGAAAGTCAGTGCGTCATCGAGGACTGTCTAACTTATTTCCATTGTGGTCCTTAATCTTGTCCCCCAGGATGCCACCCACACCAGTCGACTAACACCCAGGTACCTATTTGCTGCTAGGTGAACAGGACAACAGGTGTAAGGAAACGTGTCGAAATGTTTCCACCCGCCGGGAATCGAACCCGGGCCCTCCGTGTGTGAAGCGGGAGCTTTAGCCACCAGGCCACCGGGTCACACAGCTAATGTGATTAAACCATTAGCAAACAGTACTGTTGTACGGAAGCTAACAACGACTACTCAATACCCAACAGAAGAAGCTGTATCAGAGGTAGCGAGAAAATTTATATAAATAGTTTAGAAAACCGAGTAGTTGATAAATGAGACACTTGCATATGTGTCTCATTCATCAACAAGCACATATGTGTCTCATTCATCAACAAGCACATATGTGTCTCATTCATCAACAAGCACATATGTGTCTCATTCATCAACAAGCACATATGTGTCATTCATCAACAAGCACATATGTGTCTCATTCATCAACAAGCACAGATAATCTGCACTTAGGGGGCAAACTTACGCCTATCTTTCGGTCCAACTTGGACCACTAACTAGTCGCCAGAATGTGAGAAGAGGACAGAGACGGGAGTTGTATAACGAGAGGAGGGAAGAGTAGGAGAGTGATATTAAAGACTATTAAATTATTATTATTAGAAGTAGTAGTAATAGTGGTAGTAGTGGCGATAGTAATAGTAGTAGTGGTAATAGTGGTAGTAGTAGTAATAGTGGTAGTAGTATTAGTAATAGTAGTAGTAGTAGTAGTAATAGTAGTAGTGGTAGTAGTAGTAGTAGTAATAGTGGTAGTAGTAGTAGTAGTGGTGATAGTAATAGCAGTAGTAATAGTAGTAGTAATAGTGGTGGTAGTAGTGGTAGTAGTGGTAGTAGTATTAGTAATAGTAGTAGTAGTAGTATTAGTAGTAGTAGTATTAGTAGTAGTATTAGTAGTAGTAGTAATAGTGGTGGTAGTAGTAGTATTAGTGGTAGTAGTAGTAGTAATAGTAATAGTAGTAGTAATAATAGTGGTAGTAGTAGTAGTAATAGTGGTGATAGTCGTAGTGGTAGTTGTCGTAGTAGTAGTAGTAGTGGTGGCAATAAGAAGGTAGTAATGGAAGTTAAAACAAAGGTGGGGAGGGTGGAGACTTAGCGAAGAAACAGTAGTAGGAGTAATAGTCGAGGTAATCTAAGAACCAGAGAAAAGTGGATCACTGCAGGAGAGTTAATGGCTCACGAGCGTTGACCAAATCCCAGCAGGACAGAACCCCACTGGACAGAACTCACCTAGGCAGAAGACAGGCAAATAAAATATAGGAAAGGAAGGAGTTAAAATGTATAAAATACCGACACGATGGAAATAAACACAGATGCAGTATAATGTGATGCTTTATTGACTACGTTTCGCCCACACAGTGGGCTTTATCAAGTCACAAACAGATCTACCTGGGGTGGAAGGTATAAATACTCGCGTTCCTTCCACCCCAGGTAGATCTGTTTGTGACTTGAAAAAGCCCACTGTGTGGGCGAAACGTTGTCAATAAAGGATCACATTATACTGCATATGTGTTTATATTTCCATTGCGTTAGGTAAGACACATATGCAACAGTTAGGTATCTTTATTTCGAAACGTTTCGCCTACACAGTAGGCTTCTTCAGTCGAGTACAGAAAAGTTGATAGAAGCAGAAGAGACTTGAAGACGATGTAATCAGTCCATCACCCTTAAAGTTTTGAGGTGGTCAGTCCCTCAGTCTGGAGAAGAGTATTGTTCCATAGTCTGGAACAATATGGAGTAGAAGTGACGTATTTCCAGTGTGTCGGTATTTTATACCATTTATTTCCAATGAGTGTATAGCTTGCTACGTAGAATAACAATGAAAACGTTTCCTGGCAAGGGATTCAACTATGTTGTAAAAGCCATTGTTCTGGGTATAGCTGTTAGATATATACACAAGTGTTGAGTCCTGCGTCTATGTGATTGATTAAATGATTGTAATAAAGTTGGTAGAATTACCGACAATATGTAAAGTAAAAGGACACAAGTGCAACTAATGTGACATTTAGTATTGCACCTCACTCTGAGCCTTTATATACCCTCTGTGTCCATGTATTGTTTGTAATGGATTGATAAAGCTCCTGGAGAGCGAAACGTTGCCACAGTAAATGTCACATTAGTTGCACTTGTGTCCTTTTACTGATTAAATGATTGTGGAAGTTTCGGTGTAAAACACAAACGTTCCTTAAATTGTCTATTCTGCTTGTGTCTTAGTGTTCTGAAATACGTGTTTGGCAGTCTCTGGATGTCTCGCCCACGTATAATTGGTTGCAATCGTTGCAAGAGATTATGTATACTCCTGCAGAGGACTGAACTTGGTGTCTCTTACTGGTGATGACGTTGATGGTGGTGGATATGGGGGTAGATACTTTGAGATATTGGAAAAGACGTTGATGGGGAGGGCTATGTATCTCCTCTCGGCGGTGGTTTATCTGTGTAAGTTGATGTTATATGGCCAGTGTCAACAGTGACGAGGATAGTGGAGTTTAGAAAATACTTGTTCAATTAGAGAGCATTGTTTCTCAAGGAACTCACTGCTGCAGATTCTGAGTGAGATCAGAAAAAAACCTATAATTGCACTACGTTTGGTTTTGGTGTCGTGGTGAGAGCAGAAGTGGAGAAGATCGTGTTGGTTGGTAGGTTTTCGATAGACTTTAAAACGAAGTTCATGGCCAGCTTAGCAGAGAACATCAAAGAAAAGTGTTGTCGATTGGATTAAGGGTTTTATTTGGTTGAGCTTGTGTTGGAGAGCAGCAAAGTTGAAACGTCTTGGAGTTATGATGAGAATCTTCAACAAAAACGAGCCAGATGACAGAAGAGGAAATAAAAGGAAAAAAAAAAAACCTGTCGGCTTCCAGATGTTCCATGTATAGGTTAGCCAGGACGGCACTAAGTGGGGAACCCATGGGTAGTCCAGAAGCCTGCTGAAAAAGGTGATTTTCCAAAGAATAATCATGTAAAGCCAACACAATTCAGTAAGGTCAATAAAATCGCTGGCTGGAACAGGAAGGTCAAAGGAGTCGTCAATTTTCTGGCCCAGATCAGTAGCTTGTATAGTAAACAGGAGTGTTATTATTGTTATTACAATGAAAATGAGGAAGTGCCGAGCCCATGACGGTCACACAGGACAACTCCTCATGGGACAGAGGAAATAAAATAAAGCTGTACCAGTTTGATGGGAAAGAACTGTTATTCGTGACGAATTGTCATTCAGTGGTAAACCCAAGCAGCCACTTCAACAGAAACAGCTTCCACTATATACAAAAAAGTCCCACTGAAATAGTCACACAGTGGAGATAAAGTCTATGTGAGGGAAAAGTTCAACAGATAGAGTAGCGAGCGAGTATATGGTGACGATAGTTTGATTGCCAGTCTGCTTGTTAAGGTAGGGTCAGTCTAGCTGCCGCTATCCCCCCCCCCCTTTTTCCACCCGGAAAGGTGACGTGTGGGGCTCCAACCATATGGATAATCACTTGACTCACAGCTTCCAGCACAACTCTTGGAATGTCAGCTTGGGTCATCTGGCAACCACAGAAACAGTGTTGAAGGAGACGAACTTCACATGAGTTCTGGGACGTCACTTTTTATCTACATACCAGAGTGTAGCCAACCCCAGGCAACTACCCCACATCTCTGCAGTGCAGGACCTGCGTTCCTATCATCCTGACGGATTATTCAAGGCTAGAGACACTGTGACGAAATAGTCGTTGGGTTGTCACTCAACAGCTGTGACCCCCCACATCATTAACAACGGCTACAATTTCTACAAGGCACGGTGTCAACATCAACCAGACACCACAGTCTAACTGCACATATTAGCGTTGAATTCAAATATTTTTATATTTCATTTTTCATTTCTCTTTCACGTAGGATAAAAGTTCATATTTAAATGTTTTATATTTTTAATTTTAACAATAAAGTGTTTATATTCGTATGTTATTATTCTTTTTCTATTCATTAATTTTCCTAAGAAGGAGCCAGCCTTGGTAAGATCTACTTAAGATCTTACAGGGTTGAGTAAGCCTTCAGTGTCTTATTTTTACTCGTATCAGTTTTACAGGCTGGGAACTGGAATCCTGCCTCAGCTCGTTACAAATCCTCAGCTTTATCTAAGGTATACTGCCACCCCCAGCCGGTTAACAACCAGGTACCTACTTGCTTATAGGTAAACAGGGACAGCATGCGTAAGGAAACATACCCAACGTGTCCACCCGTACCAGGGATCAAACCTCGGACACTCAGTGTGAGAGCTGGGTGCGCTACAAACCGAGCAATGGAACACCTTAATTAACAACGTATGCTAATGTGTCTGGGAAGACGATGGCTCACCTTCTACATCGCTGTAAGAGTGCTATGTGAGGAATTGTGAGCATGCGGGCCACCAACCACAACAGCCTTGGCCTGGTATCAAAAGCTCTCGCTTTACACGATAAGGGTCCTGGTTCGATTCCCGGCGAAGGGGTGGAAATATTGGACGTATTTTCTTACACCGATTGTCTATGTTCACCCATCAGTAAAATAGGTACCTGGGTGTTTGTTGACTGGTGTGGGTCGCATCCTGGACAAAACTGACCTAATTTGCCCGAAATGCTCTGCATAATAAGGAGCTTTCTAAATAGTAGTATGTTATTGATGTCAGATAGGCCTGTATACCTTGTACATGTAGTAAATAAAGATAATATTGTTTATTATTATTAATAAACAACAGAGAAACGTATCCCCAACCAGGCTGCTGGGATATTTCTCTGTTAATTACAACAGAAGAACTCTCTATGGCTCGTCACAGGTATATCACGGTTAGATGCTCGAAATTCCTCCTCGTACGGTTCACACTGACGTAGCTACTTGTCTAATGTGTGGAAAATTTTTCTCCAGGAGGGGGGGGGCATCAGCCCCCTTCAGCCTCTTTCAGCCCCTTTCAGCCAGGAGGGGCCCAGCCCTCTCAGAAACGGCAAGCATCATGCTTACTGTTACAGCAAGTAATTGATCCCAGATGCAGTACTAGTATGTGACGTGGTCACGCGGCCGCGGCTCCTTGCAAGAGTCCAGTGTTGCAAAGTGTAGTTTAATGAGAGACAGTCCATCTCTTACCTTAACAGGACAATTAAGGAAAATCCTGCTTCCACTTTATTACCATGGTAAAGATAAGTGTACATTGTTGTCTATGCTTAAGACAGCAAGAATCAAGCATTTTGCTTTGCTTTATAGTGGAAGTTTGGCAAGGAAGCGAAATGTACTAGGAGCATTGCAGTGGCGTAAGAGGCTGTGAGGTTAGATTACTTTTAATCCTACTGGGACTCGCACTGACGCTGGAATAACTAACAAAGAGCACTGATCCACGCGTTAGTGTCAACAAAGTGTCTCACAAAACACAATAAACACTTAAAGGGAAGTGTGATCAGCTTCTTTAGTAAACAGACTGTGAATAAATGAGAAAATCTTGATGAATAGTGTAATGAGTGTTGTGATCTAACAGTGTAGTACGACATTCTTCAAAGAACACTATTCTTCAGTCAAGTCAACGGCTATCCGGGTGCAATTATGGGTCATTTACAAATACCAAGGTACGTTTAATGATCGTAACATTGATAGGTCAGCTGCATAGCAGATATCATGTTATGTTAGGTAAGACACATATGCAACAGTTAGGTATCTTTATTATGAAACGTTTCGCCTACACAGTAGGCTTCTTCAGTCAAGTACAGAAAAGTTGATAGAAGCAGAAGATACTTGAAGACGATGTAATCAGTCCATCACCCTTAAAGTTTTGAGGTGGTCAGTCCCTCAGGATATCATGTTAAGTTTTTTACGCTACCAATACCCGGTAAGTTACAGGTCATCGAGTCTACAAAAGTAAGTTTTCCAGTCAGCAATCAGTTAATGAAATATGCTGACATAATACCCCCTAGGGGTAATTTATTTCTAAAATATTTCCTTTACAGCCCGTTGAGAACTGGCTACGACAGCTTCTCGAGACCCCGCCTGCAAGGGCGGCTGTGTAGGCAAAAGCTGTGCATCAAGCTAAGTTCCCCGTATATTTAATCTTTAACCTTAGTTGTACCATTTCTCAACAGTATGTACAGGCTATTGTCATCTACGTAGTTTAACTCTCCATAATCAGACGTAAAGAACTCGGTTCTTTATGTCTGATTACGGACAGTAATCAGACATAACCGGAAAGATCAACACTTTCACCAAATTTTTTTTACCCATCCAGAAGTGCTTCAGTGGGGTCACTAAGATGTTCTGGATGGATGGTTAGAAGAGATAATTGGCCTTCAGATGTGAATCTTAAGTGGCAAACATTTTTCCCATGATCCACAGGCCTATGGAGAAAATATGCACCCATGTTGCTGAAAGAAATAGGTGGTATATTCGTCTGGAAACCAATGGAGAAAATATGCACCCATGTTGCTGAAAGAAATAGGTGGTATATTCGTCTGGAAACCAATGGAGAAAATGTGCACCCATGTTGCTGAAAGAAATAGGTGGTATATTCGTCTGGAAACCAAGAGCTCAACAAGAACCAGTGATGGTGAGGAAGGGGCAAAGTATTGCTTAGTACACCTGGAGTTTACCTGGAGAGAGTTCCGGGGGTCAACGCCCCCGCGGCCCGGTCTGTGACCAGGCCTCCTGGTGGATCAGAGCCTGATCAACCAGGCTGTTACTGTTGGCTGCACGGTAAGTGTTGAATGATAATGCACAATACCGTGACTGAAATACGAGAATAACCTAAAATTAGGAGACTGACGTTTCTGTCCAACTTGGACCATTAACAACTCATACAAATCGGACAGAAACGTCGTCCAAAGTTTCTGTCTCCTAAGTGCGGGTTATTGATGTGCAGCTCAACATTACCCTAATCAAGCTTAAACTACAACATTTGTGTTTCCTTAGCAGCTATTATTCAGTTTGCCAGTATTGCATATTAGCATCTCACCATCGAGCTGTGTCTTCCGGGGACTATGGTTATATTGATTACTTTCAGATCCCCTCCTCCCAAACTTTTAAAATTTCACTACACAATCAATATATTTCAGTATGTCTTCCGGGGACTATGATTATATTAATTACTTTCAGATCCCTTCCTCTCATACTTTTAAAATTTCACTACACAATCAATATATTTCAGTATATCTTCCGGGGACTATGATTATATTAATTACTTTCAGATCCCTTCCTCTCATACTTTTAAAATTTCACTACACAATTAATATATTTCAGTATCCCTTACTCGTTTTCTCCCAGTTCCACTTCATTACACTTATCTAAATTTAATTTAATCTTACATCTATCATTTCATTTGCCCAATGTATCAAATTTAGTTTGTAGGGATGAATAAAATATTTTTTTTCACTGGATTCTGGTTTCTGGAAAAAGGCGACACAAGTTCCCTTAAAGAACTGGGTATCAGACACACCTGAATTACCCGAAAATCAGGGGCTGTTATCGTCCTCTTACAGCACCTTCGAGTCTCAAGCCAGAGAGAAAATGCCAATGGGGAAAGGCATTAGAGAGAGAGAGAGAGAGAGAGAGAGAGAGAGAGAGAATGTGTGTGTGCATGCGCGCTAGCCTATATGTACTTATCTGTATGTGGTTGCAGGGGTTGATTCAGAGCTTCTGGCCCCGCCTCTTCTCTGTGGTCGTTACTAGGTCCACTCTCTCCGTGCTTCAAGAGCCTTATCATACATCTTCTTATAGCTATGTTTGGATCCCGCCTCTACCACTTCATTCTCCAGATTATTCCGTTTCCTGACAACTCGTAGGCTGAAGAAATACTTCCTAACAACCCACTGACTCATCCGAGTTTTCAACTTACAGTTGTCTCTCTCTCTTTCCTATTTCCCATCTATGAATCATTCTGTCCATGTTCGCCTTAAATCCTCTCAGTATTTTGTATGTCGTTATCATATCCCTCTAGCCCTCCTGTCCTTCAGTGTAGTCAGTTTGAGGTCTTTCAATCTATCCTTATAGGACATGCCCGTTACCTCCAGGACTAGACTTGTTTCAGTCTCTAGACGTGCTAGACCAGGTGTGGGTTCCATACTGGTGCTGCATACTCCATTACAGGCTTGACGTTCGTAATGAGCGGTCTCTTCCGTCCTTTCCCACGCTTTCTAATTTTGAACTTGTTGGGATTAGATTCCAGTAGCCATTTGACAGACCAGGCTTGTAGCCTGTCCAGGTCCCTTTGTAGCCTTTCCTGGTCCTCATCCACTTGCATTCTCTTCATTAGCTTCACATCGTCTAGGAAGAGGTACACTTCTGAGTCTGTTGCCTCTGTAATGTCATTCACATGTAGCAGAAACAGCACCAGCCCTAGAGTCCCTTATGGAACCCCACTTGTCACATGCACCCTTTCTGACAGCTCGTCACGTCATATACCATCACTGTTGCTTCCTTCCTATCAGGTATTCCTTGGTCCATTGCGTGCTTTTCTGTTATTCCCGCCTGCTTCTCTAGCTTTTGTACCAGTCTTTTGTACTATACTGTGTCAAAAGCCTTCTTACATTCCAAGAAAATGTGATCTGCCCATCCCTCTCTCTCCTGTCTTACTACTGTCACCTTGTCGTAGAACTCCAGTAGGTTTCAGACACAGGATTTCCCGTCCCTGAAGCCGTGCTGGTTGTCATGTGTGAACCCATTTCTATCTAGGTGCTATGTCACTCTTCTCGTGATAATATTCTCCATAACTTTGCATACTATTCGTGTCAGTGACACTGGTCTGTACCCTAATGCTTCCTGTGTGACACCACCTACGACTGCTGCACCTCTCCTGCCATACGGTTTATAAGCTGCTTCTCCGCTCATATGCCGTATTCTATTCAAGATTGATGGACTGACAACATCGACTCAAGGTTGAGGGACTGATTACCTCATTCTCCTCCTGTTCTTCAAGTTTATCCTTTGTATGGACTGATGAAGCCACTGTGTGGCGAAACGTTTCCTCAATAAAGATACCCAAGAGTTGCACATGTGTCTAATTTAACAACGTGTCGGTTCTTTGAACCATTCATCTACAACTAATCACACAACACAACTAACCACACAACACAACCACACAACACAACTAATCACACAACACAACTAATCACACAACACAACTAGTCACACAACACAACTAACCACACAACACAACCCCACAACACAACTAACCACACAACACAACCACACAACACAACTAATCACACAACACAACTAATCACACAACTAGTCACACAAAACAACTAACCACGCAACTAACCACACAACACAACTAACCACACAACACAACTTATCACACAACACAACTTATCACACAACACAACTAATCAAACAACATAAGTAATCACACACAGCTAATCACACAACTAACCACACAACACAACCACAAAACACGACTAATCACACAACACAGCTAATCACACAACACAACCACAAAACACGACTAATCACACAACACAGCTAATCACACAACACAACTAATCACACAACACAGGTAATCACACAACACAACTAATAACACAACACAACTAATCACCCAACTAATCACACAACACAACTAACCGCACAACACAACTAACCGCACAACACAACTAACCACAAAACACGACTAATCACACAACACAACTAATCACACAGAACAACTAATCACACAACACAAACCACACAACATAAACCATAACACAAACCACAACACAAACCACACAACACAAACCACACAACAGAAACCACACAACACAAACCACACAACACAACTAACCCTAAAACACAACTAACCCCACGTCACAGCAAATCACATTACTAACGTCACAACACAACAAACCACACAACACAACTAACACAACACAACAAACCACACAACACAACAAACCACACAACTCCACAACACAGCCACACAACACAGCCACACAACACAGCCACACAACACAGCCACACAACACAGCCACACAACACAGCCACACAACACAGCCACACAACACAACTAACACAACACAACAAACCACACAACTCCACAACACAGCCACACAACACAGCCACACAACACAGCCACACAACACAGCCACACAACACAGCCACACAACACAACTAACACAACACAACAAACCACACAACTCCACAACACAGCCACACAACACAGCCACACAACACAGCCACACAACACAGCCACACAACACAGCCACACAACAAATCACCAGCCTTGCGGTTGTTCGCTGGCAACATATCCCACTCTCCTTTTTGTATACCTCACCTGTCAACACTTCGGTCGTCTACACCGACTTCAAGGTTGAGGGACTGATTACCTCATATTCTGTATAAAATTCTTCATGGTGTGTTCTTGTACAGTACTGATGAAACCACTGAAAGGCGAAAAGTTCACAATTAAAGACACCCAGATGTTGCACATGTGCGTAATTCCTCACGACTCAAGAAATCGTAATGGGGTATGGTTTAATTCCTCACCTTGGTTTTCAGCATCTTCTTTTGAGTCCTGTTTATTTTTCACTGGGTTGAACTCTGTCTACCTAGAGCGGTGACTTGAAGCAGACGGAGGCGGGATCATAGTGGTACCATTCATCACAACTGTCAGACACTGCAGCATCATGGGATCTTCTTACAAAGAATTCTTCAAACGCTTGTTCAACCTTTGGACAAAGACCTACTTCGACTAGTGGATGGTACCACTATGATCCCGCCTCCGTCTGCTTCAAGTCACCTCACTACAGTATATAAGCCACGTCTACGGCCCTATGCTGTACATTCTACAAGATTGATGGACTGAACACATCGACTCCAGGCTGAGGGACTGATTACCTCATACTCCTCCTCTCCTTACGCCTTCCTCTTTGTATTGGACTGATGAAGCCACTGTGTGGCGAAACGTTTCCTGAATAAAGATTCCCATATGCTGCATAAGTGTCTCAATCTTCAACTTGTCGGTTTTTCAAACCATTCATCACAACTGTCAGACACTGCAGCATCATGGGATCTTCTTACAAAGAATTCTTCAAACGCTTGTTCAACCTTTGGACAAAGACCTACTTCGACTAGTGGATGGTACCACTATGATCCCGCCTCCGTCTGCTTCAAGTCACCTCACTACAGTATATAAGCCACGTCTACGGCCCTATGCTGTACATTCTACAAGATTGATGGACTGAACACATCGACTCCAGGCTGAGGGACTGATTACCTCATACTCCTCCTCTCCTTACGCCTTCCTCTTTGTATTGGACTGATGAAGCCACTGTGTGGCGAAACGTTTCCTGAATAAACTGTCGCTCGATCACACAGTCCGATCATACAGTTGCTCTACACCGCAAGAAGCCTCTCTTCGACCCTGTCGGGGTGTAGAATTTATATTCTACAAACGTGATATCCTTTTCACAATGCTGTCGAATCGTGTGAAAATCAAGCCTGTGAATGGTGCAATAAATGACTCCTCGAAGTTAGCTTTAGCTACCGTCGTTAGGACCTGCCTGCAGGTCAAATTTACGGCAATCCACTCTCTGAAAGACTCCTTCATTGTCGTCTGCACAGATGACACGGAAGCACTAAAACTAATGGACGACTCTTCAATCAGGACCCTACAAACACAACAATTCACTCTATCCCCGTCTCCATTCTTGAAGTCGAAACGTTCGGTCTTTGTGAAAAGACTTGACAATATCGTCACCTCTCTCTCTACTGAAGCACTGAAGACATCTATTGAGGAACAAAACACGTGGGCCTCGGTAGACAGCATCTCAAAGATCCCCAACGCCACATCAATGCTAAAGATTACATTCTCAGACATCTCCATGGCTGCCCAAGCTCTCTCTGACGGTCTGGCCATCTCATATTACCACATTCACCCAAGTCATATAGAACAAGAACGTTTCACATACATCTCCCACTGCTGGACCTGCTACTCCTATAATCACACCACCAAGGACTGCCCCATCAAGAATAAGAAGTTTTGTTCAAAATGTGGGAATGATGGACACGATTTCAGATCCTGCACCATTACTACAACACCAACATGTCTTAACTGCAAGGGTAATCATCATACCCTTGCAGCTAAGTGCCCACTCAGGAAAGAAATCATATTGAAGAAAACTAAAGTTCTGAAGAAAACCTCCAATTCACCGACATATGCTGCAATAACCAAACCACAAACCGACGCCATCAAGACTCTACACGCTAATCTACAGGCACCATCGCCCAGCAACTCCCTCTCTCCACTCCCCGACGGTGCTCCTTCCAAGGTGCTGTACTGCATGGTGTATGCACACCTTGCAAACGCAGCAAGCCCCGGCACTTTCAACACCACTATTAACGAACTATTCCGTCTGAACAACATGCCTGCCTTCAATTTTCCGGAATCCACACCTTCAGAAGACATCCTCAAGATCCTTCCCAACGTCCTGAACTTTACTGCACCTGCAGACCTGTCTCCTGCCCAAGCAACTGCTCCTGTAACTTCTATAACCACTTCCACCGCTGACAACGTTGATCAAGTTGCCTCAACCACCGCCTCCCACCTCTCCCAGCCTGCTGTTACACAACCATTACACCTCACAGCTGCTCCTGTCGAACCTCAGTCACCTGCTACCACCATTGTAGATTCTCCCAGTGAATCCACTCCAGAAGAGGAAGATAACGACGACTCCAGTAAACCCTCATGGGAAAACCTTACCTTTTACACTTCTCCTTCAAATACTGACACCATGACCTGTACTGAACTCTACAAAAGCCTCGGTGCTGGAACAGTCAAGTATGCATGTGAATCACCGCTTCACTTCACACTCACCCAAGTTCTTGAATTCATCAAGCCTCTACGTTTCACCTTCAGCAACAAGGCTAAACTATACCACCTATCTAGAAGCAGCTTCAAAAAGTTTGAAAATGGCTCCATTGCTAACCTGCCTCCTCAGTTACTCCTATAACTCCCATATGTGTTCTACCCTCTGATGTGACCTAGCCTGCTGCCAGCTACTCAAGATTCAAGACTTCAACTACAACAAGTTCAATGCAACAGTCCCTGCTATTCCTGTTCTCAAGTCTGCCCCACGATCGCCTTAGCTGCTGGGTTAAGCCCTGGCTCTATTTCTCTTACTAAGAACACTCCTCTCCAGAGCTATTCTTCATCTGTCCCGTCTTCCCCGCTCATCCCATTGGGATCTTACCTAAACTTGTTTGCTTTTGCTTACTTCAACTTCATATTGTTTCAGACAACGGAACAATGCTCTTCTCCAGACTGAGGGACTGACCACCTCAAAACTTTAAGGGTGATGGACTGATTACATCGTCTTCAAGTATCTTCTGCTTCTATCAACTTTTCTGTACTCGACTGAAGAAGCCTACTGTGTAGGCGAAACGTTTCATAATAAAGATACCTAACTGTTGCATATGGAAGTATGATAGTAGGGATAACTCAGTAACAGTCCCAGATTTTCGCTTAGCAGATTACGATGGGCTTAGAGAACACTTATCATCTGTTGACTGGGGTAACGAAGAGAGCTATCAATATGACAGTTTTCTGAACACAATACATGCTGCTCAAAGAACGTTTATCCCTTATAAAGAAATTAGATCAAATAGAAATGACCCAAAATGGATGAATAATAGGCTGAAATATCTACTAGGGCATAAGAAAGGAATTTATAGGCGTATCAAAAGAGGCGAGGGTCATCTTATGAATCAGTATATTGACATTAAGAGGGACATTAAAAAGGGGATAAGAAAAGCTAAAAGGGACTATGAAATTAAAGTTGCTAGGGATTCTAAAACTAACCCAAAAAGTTTTTTCCAGGTATATAGAACAAAAGTCAGAGATAAGATAGGTCCCCTTAAAAATAACTATGGGCATCTTACTGACAAAGAGAATGAAATGTGCTCGATTTTAAATAATTATTTTCTCTCGGTTTTTACACAGGAAGACACTAATAATATTCCGGTAATTAATTTTTATAGTGGGCCAGAAGAAGATAAATTATGTAACATCACAGTCACTAGTGAATTGGTTGTGAAGCAGATAGACCGACTGAAGCAAAATAAGTCACCGGGTCCTGATGAGGTTTTTTCAAGGGTTCTAAAGGAATGCAAAATGGAAGTCTTTGAACCATTAACTAATATTTTTAATTTATCTCTTCAAACAGGTGTAGTGTCTGATATGTGGAAGATGGCTAATGTAATTCCTATTTTGAAACAGGGGACAAGTCGTTACCGTCAAATTACCGCCCAATAAGCCTGACCTCAATTGTAGGCAAATTACTAGAGTCAATTATAGCTGAGATTATAAGAAGCCATCTCGATAAGCATAGCTTGATTAATGATACTCAGCATGGATTCACACGAGGCCGGTCTTGTCTAACTAATTTATTAACTTTCTTCAGTAAAGCTTTTGAGGCTGTTGACCACGATAAAGAATTTGATATTGTTTACTTAGATTTTAGTAAGGCATTTGATAGAGTTCCGCACCAAAGACTGTTGAAGAAAGTAGCAGCTCATGGCATTGGGGGAAGGGTGCTCTCGTGGATCGAATCATGGCTCACAGACAGGAAGCAGAGAGTGTCCATAAATGGGGTTAAATCCGAGTGGGGATCAGTAACAAGTGGCGTTCCACAGGGATCAGTCTTGGGCCCGTTGTTGTTTATAATATATATAAGATAAGAGATAAGATTTCGTTCGGATTTTTAACCCCGGAGGGTTAGCCACCCAGGATAACCCAAGAAAGTCAGTGCGTCATCGAGGACTGTCTAACTTATTTCCATTGGGGTCCTTAATCTTGTCCCCCAGGATGCGACCCACACCAGTCGACTAACACCCAGGTACCTATTTGCTGCTAGGTGAACAGGACAACAGGTGTAAGGAAACGTGTCGAAATGTTTCCACCCGCCGGGAATCGAACCCGGGCCCTCCGTTTGTGAAGCGGGAGCTTTAGCCACCAGGCCACCGGGCCACCCCATATATCAATGATCTTGATGAAGGAATTACTAGTGTTATGAGCAAATTCGCCGATGACACGAAGATAGGTAGGATAATTGATTCAAACGTAGATGTTAGGGAACTTCAGGAGGATTTAGACAAACTCTACTCTTGGTCAGAAAAGTGGCAGATGCAGTTCAATGTAGATAAATGCAAGGTTCTGAAGCTCGGGAGTGTCCATAACCCTAGCACTTATACGTTAAATAATGTAGAACTTAGCCATACAGATTGCGAAAAGGACTTGGGGGTTATGGTAAGCAGCAACCTTAAACCAAGACAGCAATGCCTAAGCGTACGTAATAAGGCAAATAGATTACTGGGATTTATATCAAGAAGTGTAAGCAACAGAAGTCCAGAGGTCATACTGCAGCTTTATACATCATTAGTAAGGCCTCACCTAGATTATGCAGCTCAATTCTGGTCTCCATATTACAGAATGGACATAAATTCGTTAGAAAACATTCAGCGTAGGATGACTAAATTATTGCATAGCATTAGAAATCTTCCTTATGAAGAAAGAGTGAAGACTCTTAAGTTACATTCACTTGTTAGACGAAGAATGAGGAGAGACCTGATCGAAGTGTATAAGTGGAAGATAGGTATTAATAAAGGGGATATTAACAAGGTCTTGAGGATATCTTTCCAAGAGAGAACCCGCAGTAATGGATTTAAATTAGATAAGCCACTGGATTTAGAAAGGACATAGGAAAGTATTGGTTTGGAAATAGGGTAGTTGATGAGTGGAACAGTCTACCTAGTTGGTTATTGAGGCTAGGACTTTGAGTAGTTTCAAATTTAGGTCAGATAAGTACATCATGGAATCTTGGATTCTGAGAGGGACTTGCACATCGGAGCTTGTTTCGGGTGGCTTGAAAATTGGGTTGGTCAAACCCATCTTAGTTGGATGAATTGTAAAGGACCTGCTAGTACTGGGCCAACCCGCCTGCTGCAGTGTTCCCCTTTCTTATGTTCTTATGGTCTTATAACCCAGGGGAGGGTTAACCACCCAGGATAACTCAGGGGAGGGTTAACCACCCAGGATAACCCAGGGGAGGGTTAACCACCCAGGATAACCCAGGGGAGGGTTAACAACCCAGTATAACCCAGGGGAGGGTTAACCACCCAGGATAACCCAGGGGAGGGTTAACCACCCAGGATAACCCAGGGGAGGGTTAACCACCCAGGATAACCCAGGGGAGGGTTAACCACCCAGGATAACCCAGGGAAGGGTTAACCACCCTGGATAACCTAGGGGAGGGTTAACCACCCAGGATAACCCAGGGGAGGGTTAACCACCCAGGATAACCCAAGAAAGTCAGTGCGTCATCAAAGACATAAGAACGTAAGAAAGGAGGAACACTGCAACAGGCCTACTGACCCATGCGAGGCAGGTCTAAATCTCCTACCAGCTTAAGCCAATGCCCCAACCTAGTCAGGTCAGGTCACATTCACTTAATTATGGAGCACGGCATCAGAACTAGTACACAAGCTAAAGATCCAATGTTGCACATGTGTCTTACTCACACCCACTAATGTATTTATCTAACCTGAAAGTTAAGACACTTGTGCAACATCTGGTTATCTTTATTGTTGACGTTTCGCCCTCCAGTGGCTTTATCAATACAAATTCTTGGACATAATAAGAAAACAGAAGAACTATGTACAAATGATGAGGTAATCAGTCCCTCAGCCTTGGAGGTGTTTAGAGCACCGTGGTTGTAGAGATTCTCTACAACGCTACGGTCTGGAGTTTTGAGACTCTCTGATCGCGGGTTCTATCCCCGTCCGTGGTATGGTTTGTGTACGAATGGTATATAATACTGACAAGATGAGAGTAAGACACATGTGCAACATCTGGGTATCTTTATTGTAGACGTTTCGCCATCCAGTGGCTTTATCAATACAAAATCTAGGACATAACTTGAAGACAGTAGAACTATGTACAGAAGATGAGGTAATCAGTCCCTCAACCTAGGAGAAGGTGCGAACAGCACCATAGTCGTGGAGATTCTGAAGCAGAAGAAAGAATCCTGGCGCTTATATAGTAACGTCAGGTGAAGCAGACGAGGGCAAATTCACTGGTAGGCGGGATTCCCCAGTGGAAGTAGGTCCTTCCCAAAGAGATGGGTTAGTAGTAGTAGTAGTTGTCGTGAAGGTTATGTACATGTCCTCAGAATTAAGATTCCATGATGTTGCAGTGTCTGACAAGTTGTGTACGAATGGTATATAATACCGACAAGATGAGAGTAAGACACATGTGCAACATCTGGGTATCTTTATTGTAGACGTTTCGCCATCCAGTGGCTTTATCAATACAAATTCTAGGACATAACTTGAAGACAGTAGAACTATGTACAGAAGATGAGGTAATCAGTCCCTCCTAGTTTGAGGGACTGATTACCTCATCTTCTGTACATAGTTCTACTGTCTTCAAGTTATGTCCTAGAATTTGTATTGATAAAGCCACTGGATGGCGAAACGTCTACAATAAAGATACCCAGATGTTGCACATGTGTCTTACTCTCAACGTGGTATGGTTTGTTTACCCTCTGTGTCCATGTACTGTTTGTATCGGCTTGACAAAGTTCCTGGAGAGCGAAACGTTGCCACAATAAAATGTCACATTAGTTGCACTTGTGTCCTTTTACTATACATATTGTCGGTAATTCTACCAACTTTATACCTTCCTTATGTTCTTATATACTGTAGGCAGATCTCAGCTATTTTGCTCGACTGACTGACTAGATGTACATGTACATGTACATCTACCAACATGTACATATACACGTTGGTAGATAAGACACATAGGCAACTTTGTTCCAGACTTTGGAACAGAACTTCTCCAGGCTGAGGGACTGACAACCTCAAATTTACGACTTCAAGGGTGATGGACTAATTACATCGTCTTCACATCTCTACTGTTCCTGCCTACTTTCTGTACTCGACTGATGAAGCCTACTGTGTAGGCGAACGCGTTTCGGAATAAAGTTGCCTAAATGTTGCCTATGTATCTTATCTACCAACCTGTCGGTATTGTATACCATTTGATAATCACATGTACATGTCCGGTACCGACCTGAACATTAAAATAGTATAAAATACCGACAGATTGTTAGGTAAGACACATATGCAACAGTTAGGTATCTTTATTTCGATACCGACCTCCAGGCTTAGCAAGCGATAGAGGGAGACTTCTTTGGGACGAAATTGTTCGGGCTTCTTGACACGATATAGTAATGGTAGGAGATTTTAACCTTGGTCAAACTGACTGGATATCTTTGACCGGTAATCTGGAATCCAGTGACTTCCTGGAAGTAGTTCAAGACTGGTTCCTGAAACAGTGTGTAACATAGCCTACCATAAGTAATAATTTGCTTGATCTAGTCTTGTCAAATAAAAAAACTTTTGTAAATAATTTGGAGATCACTGATGAACTTAGCGGAAGTAATCACAAGTAATTACATGTAATTACAAGTAATCACAATCACAAGTAATGTTTAACATTACCTGGGAGTACAAGAATAAGGATAATACGGTAAAAGTCCCAGAATTTCGTTCTGCCGATTATTGGACTTACGGAACACCTGTCTAATCTCGACTAAGGTAATCTAGATAATGCTTTTATTGACGATGATAATACTTACGATAACGAAGGGATCTACATTAATGATTTTTTCTAATGTAGAACGTGCTCAACATTATATATATATATATATATATATATATATATATATATATATATATATATATATATATATATATATATATATATATATATATATATATGCAATAAGATCACAGTAAACAGGTAATTTCAGAATATGCAAAACAACCACTCTGAAAGAATAGAGAAATTCCAATCGCTTTCGTGACTACTCATATTGTCAAGGAACTATCAATGTGAGTAGTCACGAAAGCGCTTGGAATTTCCCTATTCTTTCAGAGTGGTTGCTTTGCATATATATATATATATATATATATATATATATATATATATATATATATATATATATATATATATATATATATATATAGAGAGAGAGAGAGAGAGAGAGAGAGAGAGAGAGAGAGAGAGATTAGGTCAAATAAGAATGATTCCAAATGGATGAATAGGAGACTAAAATACCTATTAGAAGAGGTCAGGGGAAAAGTAGGACCACTGAGAATTGGGGATGAATAGCTGACTGATAATGAAATGGAAAAGGGTTATTTATTTTATAGTTATTTTTTGCCAGTGTTTACACAAGACATAAATGATATCCCAGCAATTAACAATTATTCACTTCCTGATTATAATAATAAAAGAAGCACTAAATCCACAAGGGTCATACAGCACTGCAGGGCAAGGGGTGTCGCAGGATCAAGGGTGTCGCAGGATCAAGGGTGTCGCAGGATCAAGGGTGTTGCAGGATCAAGGGTGTTGCAGGATCATGAGTGGAGAGGATAACAGAAGTAGAGTTAGAAAGGGCTGTGGGGAGCGCTTAAGAAAGTACATATTATCAAAGTTTATGTAATAAATCGGTTGCTGTCAGAAAGTGAAAGAGTCTTAGTCATAGGTGGGGCCGTCATCGAGGCGGGAAGATGAAGGGTCATAGAGCGGTGACGACGTCGGAGGTAAATTCTGCATGCTCCTTGAAAAACAGGACAATCCAAGAGAAAATGGCAAACCGAAACTTGAACCTGACAATTTTCAAAGAGTGGGACAGGGCGCCTCTCCATGTGATACCCGTGAGTAAGACGAGTGTGGCCGATGTGAAGACGGGAGAGAGTAGTCTCCCAACCTCGACATCGATGATAAGATGGCCAGAAACCTAAACTTGGCTTGATGGAATATAATATATTGTGAATAATGTCGGATCAACGGTGTTGCCAACAAAGGCAAAGGCTGTTAGAGATTACAGCAAAGTAGTCTGAACATGGTGTTCCTCTACATGAAACTGGAAGGTCACATGCCGCTGACCGTGCAGCAGAGTCTGTCTGCTCGTTGACCTGAACATCAACATGACAAGGGACCCAGCAGAAAACGATTTATTTGCTTTTTGCAATAAGAATTGCATACAGTTCAGCTGTAAAAATACTAACCGAGTCTAAATACCCTCACACAACACTGGGGGCACTGGTGCAAACCCGACACCCTCAGAGGACCTAAAATCATAAGAAAAAGGGAGCGAGAAGCAACTAGGCATTTGAGATTTCGTGCACGGCACGAATTAGCTGTCTAATACCCATTCTGGAAACCGCTTTAACATGATACTGACAGGTCCTTCAAAAATCCAGCCCATCTTACCACATTTATACTACTACTACTACTACTGCCTATGCGACCTTCCACCTGACTCCTGCCACTATATATTCTTTTCTTAGTTACTTTGCATTCATGTAACAGGTCAATATCATCATGTGACACGGAGGCACATGGCTTCTTCCGAAAGGAAGAGGTCACGATGTTCCGGAGACTCAGCCGAGGAATCGGATTTGGAAAGGCATGGCGCAGTTCTGGCGAAGAAGCTGCGAGATCACTCACTGGATTCACGGGACAGCTGGGCAAGCGAAACCAGCCGGGCCAGTGAGATAGGGATGGATCAAGAAACGCTCATCCTAACCATAAGTGTGCAGGATGGAGAAGGTTGACAGGTAGCATGTGCCCCGAAGTCTCAGGGAAGACACAATGTTGTCTTGCCTCAGATCGGGAAAGCCAAGCCATCTGCAAACAACAAATTCAGGATAATAAGCCAAAGACACCACGACACACCGTATTCTGATATAATCCACTTCGAGAAGTAATATGGACTGAAGATATCAGTGTCCCCAAATCAGAAAGGGGAGTTTATTCATACTCCCCGAAACACAGTCCTGCGAAGTACTGCAGAAGGTGAACGACCTCGAATCACCACTTATCCTAACAGGACTAAAATCCATAGAGAGGGTGACAAAAAGTGTACTAATGCGCTATCCATGAGACATGCCTCGCAATGCAATCCATAGTAACAAAAACATCCTGAAAGTTGAATGGCTCCTAGCAACGAAGAAGGCAGTGTACCTAAGAGGCAAGTTTTGCTCCAACACAGAGGATCTCTCCCAGCTAAATTGGATCTCAGTTGCTGGGGAACATACAAGATTACGACGTACCACCCATAACTTTTGAGGTGTTTCAGGTGTTGCAGCTACAACAACCTCAGCGCCCGATGTCAATTTAAAGAAGTATGCGGCATCTGTAGCGAGTCTCACCCAACCAAGGACTGCTTGAATAAATTGAAAAAAGGTGATGCTACTGACCCTAGATGTCCGAAGTGAGGCAAGAAGCACCATGCTTAGATTCTGCACTGCCCGAAGAGGCCCCGCCATTTCAAGCAGCGGGAGAAACTCCTGTTGTCTATCCTCCAGCAACAAATAGAGCCCTCATCACTGAGCAGCAGCCTCATCCAGAGGACGCTACAACAACACGGAATCCAGGGCCACTTCCCAGACCACAGCGGCGAAGGAAGCCGAGGAAGCATCAGCGACGGGGTCGCATCCTTGCTCAAGCTCCCACCCGACAACGGCAGCCAACGGGCTTCATTCTGCAGGAGGAGACCGCAGAGGTCAGCCCCAGCACCACAACAATTAGGTGACAGGGACGTCCTATATTTCCACTGAGCCATCAACTGATGTCAACAATCACCTGCTTCACCGATACCATATGCGACCTGAGAGACTCAAAGGAAAACAAAGGGACATTAATTTAAGAAAACAGTCACCCAACACAGACTCAGAGACGTTGATGGGAGGCCTGATGGCCTCAGCCCCCTGTAGTTCATAAAATGTTTAGCAGTGGAACTTACAAGGACTACAGCAAGACACTGATCGCAGTAAAAGAAGAACTGAATTAGATCGACATCTCCTTACAGATCCTCCGAGGAATCATCTTAGGCTTAAGACCCGTGTCAGGACACAGTTCCTGACGAATTAATCATTCAGTGACTCTGTATTAGAACCGAAGAAGCTACACGTTGCGATACATTTCCTATAATAAATGTGAACGGTACATAAGTGTCTTTTTCCAAATTTTATCGTTATCACCAGACCATTTCTAAATACACAGCACGTATAAACATGCACCTTAAAACACATTTATCCTTGGTTAAAATGAAATTAATATGCAAGAAGAGGAGACTACCAAGAAAACAGAAGACAGTTGAAGCATAAGAAGAGAAAGTAAACAACGCACGAGAGGTGGATAACAGTGTATGAAAGACATGGAAGTAGATGACGCAGATGTGATGATGAGAGAAGAATAAAGATTGGAGTAACTTTTTATTGGTATTTGCAGATGGGGGAGAATATAGTACTGGATAACTGTGTGTGTGTGTGTGTGTGTGTGTGTGTGTGTGTGTGTGTGTGTGTGTGTGTGTGTGTGTGTGTGTGTGTGTGTGTGTGTGTGTACTCACCTAGTTGAGGTTGCAAGGGTCGAGTCCGAGCTCCTGGCCCCGCCTCTTCACTGATCGCTACTAGGTCACTCTCCCTGAGCCGTGAGCTTTATCATACCTCTGCTTAAAGCTATGTATGGATCCTGCCTCCACTACATCGCTTCCCAAACTATTCCACTTCCTGACTACTCTGTGGCTGAAGAAATACTTCCTAACATCTCTGTGATTCATCTGTGTCTTCAACTTCCAACTGTGTCCCCTTGTTACTGTGTCCCATCTCTGGAACATCCTGTCTTTGTCCACCTTGTCAACTCCTCTCAGTATTTTGTATGTCGTTATCATGTCCCCCCTATCTCTCCTGTCCTCCAGTGTCGTCAGGTTGATTTCCCTTAACCTCTCCTCGTAGGACATACCTCTTAGTTCTGGGACTAGTCTTGTTGCAAACCTTTGCACTTTCTCTAGTTCCTTTACGTGCTTGGCTAGGTGTGGGTTCCAAACTGGTGCCGCATACTCCAATATGGGCCTTACGTACACGGTGTACAGGGTCCTGAACGTTTCCCTATTAAGATGTCGGAATGCTGTTCTGAGGTTTGCTAGGCGCCCATATGCTGCAGCAGTTATGTGGTTGATGTCCGCTTCAGGAGATGTGCCAGGTGTTATACTCACTCCAAGATCTTTTTCCTTGAGTGAGGTTTGTAGTCTCTGGCCCCCCTAGACTGTACTCCGTCTGCGGTCTTCTTTGCCCTTCCCCAATCTTCATGACTTTGCACTTGGTGGGGTTGAACTCCAGGAGCCAATTGCTGGACCAGGTCTGCAGCCTGTCCAGATCCCTTTGTAGTTCTGCCTGGTCTTCAATCGAATGAATTCTTTTCATCAACTTCACGTCATCTGCAAACAGGGACACCTCGGAGTCTATTCCTTCCGTCATGTCGTTCACAAATACCAGAAACAGCACTGGTCCTAGGACTGACCCCTGCGGGACCCCGCTGGTCACAGGCGCCCACTCTGACACCTCACCACGTACCATGACTCGCTGCTGTCTTCCTGACAAGTATTCTCTGATCCATTGTAGTGCCTTCCCTGTTATCCTGCTTGGTCCTTCAGTTTTTGCACTAATCTCTTGTGTGGAACTGTGTGAAGCGCCTTCTTGCAGTCCAAGAAAATGCAATCCACCCACCCTTCTCTCTCTTGTCTTACTGCTGTCACCCTGTCATAGAACTCCAGTAGGTTTGTGACACAGGATTTCCCGTCCCTGAAACCATGCTGGCTGCTGTTGATGAGATCATTCCTTTGTAGGTTTTCCATCACTCTTCTCCTGATAATCTTCTCCATGACTTTACATACTATGCATGTCAGTGACACTGGTCTAGAGTTTAGTGCTTCATGTCTGCCTCTTTTTTTAAAGATTGGGACTACATTTGCTGTCTTCCATGCCTCAGGCAATTTCCCTGTTTCGATAGATGTATTGAATATTTTTGTTAGGGGAACACATAGTGCCTCTGCTCCCTCTCTCAGGACCCATGGAGAGATGTTATCCGGCCCCATTGCCTTTGAGGTATCTAGCTCACTCAGAAGCCTCTTCACTTCTTCCTCGGTTGTGTGTACTGTGTCCAGCAGTTGGTGGTGTACACCACCTCTCCGTCTTTCTGGAGCCCCTTCTGTCTCCAATGTGAACACTTTTTTGAATCTCTTGTTGAGTTCCTCACATACTTCACGGTCATTTCTTGTCTCTCCTCCTTCCTTCCTTAGCCTGATTACCTGGTCCTTGACTGTTGTTTTCCTCCTGATGTGGCTGTATAACAGCTTCGGGTCAGATTTGGCTTTCGCTGCTATGTCGTTTTCATTCTGTCGCTGGGCCTCCTTTCTTATCTGTGCATATTCATTTCTGGCTCTTTGACTGCTCTCCTTATTCTCTTGGGTCCTTTGCCTTCTATATTTCTTCCATTCCCTAGCACACTTGGTTTTTGCCTCCCTGCACCTTTGGGTGCACCATGGGCTTATCCTGGCTTTTTCATTATTCCTGTTACCCTTGGGTACAAACCTCTCCTCAGCTTCCTTGCACATTGTTGCTACATATTCCATCATCTCATTAACTGGCTTCCCTGCCAGTTCTCAGTCCCACTGAACCCCGTTCAGGAAGTTCTCCATTCCCGCGTAGTCCACTTTCTTGTAGTTTGGCTTCATTTGCCCTGGCCTTCCTGCTTCCCCCTCCACTTGTAGCTCTGTGTATTCGAAGCTTAAAACCACATGATCGCTGGCCCCAAGGGGTCTTTCATAAGTGGTGTCCTCAATATCTGCACTACTCAAGGTGAATACTAGGTCCAGTCTTGTCGGTGGTTCATCCTCTCCTCTCTCTCTTGTAGTGTCCCTTAAATGTTGGTACATGAAGTTTTCCAGTACCACCTCCATCATCTTAGCCCTCCACGTATCTTGGCCCTCATGTGGCTCCAAGTTCTCCCAATCGATTTTCTTGTGGTTAAAGTCACCCATGATCAGGAGCTTTGCCCTGCATGCATGAGCTCTTCTGGCCACTGTAGCCAGTGTGTCAACCATCGCTCTATTGCTCTCATTATACTCCTGCCTTGGCCTCCTGCTGTTCTGTGGTGGGTTATACATCACCGCAATTACCACTTTGGGACCTCCAGAGTGAAGCGTTCCCGCTATGTAATCGCTTGCTTCTCTGCTGTCTCCTTTCTCCAGCTCATCAAAATTCTATCAGTTTTTGATCAGCAGTGCCACTCCTCCACCCCCCGTGTTTCCTCTGTCTTTCCTCAGGATCTGGTATCTCATTGTAAAGATGGCATCTGTTATCATACCTGTAAGCTTGGTTTCTGTGAGAGCTATGATGTCCGGTGATGCCTCTTTGACTCTTTCTTGCCACTCCTCCCACTCACTTGTTATTCCGTCAGCATTTGTGCACCATACCTTCAGTTTCCTCTCCAACAATATGGTTTGGGGGCCTGTGAAGGTGGGAGACCTGGTAGCGTACTGTGGGATTCTATGGCTGGGTGTTGGGTGGAAGCTGTGAGTATGGATTGTAGTTTGTGTTGGGATGGTATGATAGGTTGTGGGGTTCTGAAGATGGTTCTGTGTGTGCTTGCCATTGCTGTGTGTGTGTGTGTGTACTCACCTATTTGTACTCACCTATTTGTGGTTGCAGGGGTCGAGTCACAGCTCCTGGCCCCGCCTCTTCGCTGATTGCTACTAGGTCCTCTCTCTCCCTGCCCCATGAGCTCTATCATACCTCGCCTTAAAACTATGTATGGTTCCTGCCTCCACCACATCACTTTCTAGGCTATTCCATGGCCTGACTACTCTATGACTGAAGAAATACTTCCTAACATCCCTTTGATTCATCTGAGTCTTCAACTTCCAATTGTGACCTCTTGTGTCTGTGTCCCATCTCTGGAACATCCCGTCTTTGTCCACCTCGTCTATTCCGCGCAGTATTTTATATGTCGTTATCATGTCTCCCCTGACCCTCCTGGCCTCCAGTGTCGTCAGGCCGATTTCCCTCAACCTTTCTTCATAGGACAATCCCCGTAGCTCTGGGACTAGTCTTGTTGCGAACCTTTGCACTTTCTCTAATTTCTTGACGTGCTTGACTAGGTGTGGATTCCAAACTGGTGCT
Source organism: Cherax quadricarinatus (assembly GCF_038502225.1). NCBI lineage: Eukaryota > Metazoa > Arthropoda > Malacostraca > Decapoda > Parastacidae > Cherax > Cherax quadricarinatus. The sequence goes on from NC_091383.1 coordinate 8,949,877, forward strand.
GCATACTCCAGTATGGGCCTGACGTAGATGGTGTACAGAGTCTTAAACGAATCCTTACTGAGGTATCGGAACGCTATCCGTAGGTTTGCCAGGCGCCCGTATGCTGCAGCAGTTATCTGATTGATGTGCGCCTCAGGAGATATGCTCGGTGTTATACTCACCCCCAGATCTTTTTCCTTTAGTGAGGTTTGCAGTCTTTGGCCATCTAAACTATATTGTGTCTGCGGTCTTGTGTGTGTGTGTGTGTGTGTGTGTGTGTGTGTGTGTGTGTGTGTGTGTGTGTGTGTGTGTGTGTATACCAATTCAATTAACATGTAAATCCTGTATATCACCAACGTGAATATTTACTTTGGATCATCGTATTCAAATAACCCTCAACGCGATGCAACGGTAAATTAAAGTGCGAGACCATTTGATAGTGACAGTCAAAGGATACGGATGTTGACGGGTGGGAGGTATATCTGGTATCAGCGGTGATGTTGACGGGTGGGAGGTATATCTGGTATCAGCGGTGATGTTGACGGGTGGGAGGTATATCTGGTATCAGCGGTGATGTTGACGGGTGGGAGGTATATCTGGTATCAGCGGTGATGTTGACGGGTGGGAGGTATATCTGGTATCAGCGGTGATGTTGACGGGTGGGAGGTATATCTGGTATCAGCGGTGATGTTGACGGGTGGGAGGTATATCTGGTATCAGCGGTGATGTTGACGGGTGGGAGGTATATCTGGTATCAGCGGTGATGTTGACGGGTGGGAGGTATATCTGGTATCAGCGGTGATGTTGACGGGTGGGAGGTATATCTGGTATCAGCGGTGATGTTGACGGGTGGGAGGTATATCTGGTATCAGCGGTGATGTTGACGGGTGGGATGTATATCTGGTATCAGCGGTGATGTTGACGGGTGGGAGGTATATCTGCTATCAGCGGTGATGTTGACGGGTGGGAGGTATATCTGGTATCAGCGGTGATGTTGACGGGTGGGAGGTATATCTGGTATCAGCGGTGATGTTGACGGGTGGGAGGTATATCTGGTATCAGCGGTGATGTTGACGGGTGGGAGGTATATCTGGTATCAGCGGTGATGTTGACGGGTGGGAGGTATATCTGGTATCAGCGGTGATGTTGACGGGTGGGAGGTATATCTGGTATCAGCGGTGATGTTGACGGGTGGGAGGTATATCTGGTATCAGCGGTGATGTTGACGGGTGGGAGGTATATCTGGTATCAGCGGTGATGTTGACGGGTGGGAGGTATATCTGGTATCAGCGGTGATGTTGACGGGTGGGAGGTATATCTGGTATCAGCGGTGATGTTGACGGGTGGGAGGTATATCTGGTATCAGCGGTGATGTTGACGGGTGGGAGGTATATCTGGTATCAGCGGTGATGTTGACGGGTGGGAGGTATATCTGGTATCAGCGGTGATGTTGACGGGTGGGAGGTATATCTGGTATCAGCGGTGATGTTGACGGGTGGGAGGTATATCTGGTATCAGCGGTGATGTTGACGGGTGGGAGGTATATCTGGTATCAGCGGTGATGTTGACGGGTGGGAGGTATATCTGGTATCAGCGGTGATGTTGACGGGTGGGAGGTATATCTAAATTATTTAGTAGGTACTCAAACTGATAGATATGCAGTGTTATTCACAGTGTTATTCACTGTGTTATTCACAGTGTTATTCACAGTGTTATTCACAGTGTTATTCACAGTGTTATTCACAGTGTTATTCACAGTGTTATTCACTGTGTTATTCACAGTGTTATTCACAGTGTTATTCACAGTGTTATTCACAGTGTTATTCACTGTGTTATTCACTGTGTTATTCACAGTGTTATTCACAGTGTTATTCACAGTGTTATTCACAGTGTTATTCACAGTGTTATTCACAGTGTTATTCACAGTGTTATTCACAGTGTTATTCACAGTGTTATACACAGTGTTATTCACAGTGTTATTCACAGTGTTATACACAGTGTTATTCACAGTGTTATTCACAGTGTTATTCACAGTGTTATTCACAGTGTTATTCACAGTGTTATTCACAGTGTTATACACAGTGTTATACACAGTGTTATTCACAGTGTTATTCACAGTGTTATTCACAGTGTTATTCACAGTGTTATACACAGTGTTATTCACAGTGTTATACACAGTGTTATTCACAGTGTTATTCACAGTGTTATTCACAGTGTTATACACAGTGTTATTCACAGTGTTATTCACAGTGTTATACACAGTGTTATACACAGTGTTATTCACAGTGTTATTCACAGTGTTATTCACAGTGTTATTCACAGTGTTATACACAGTGTTATTCACAGTGTTATACACAGTGTTATTCACAGTGTTATTCACAGTGTTATACACAGTGTTATTCACAGTGTTATTCACAGTGTTAAACACAGTGTTATTCACAGTGTTATTCACAGTGTTATTCACAGTGTTATTCACAGTGTTATACACAGTGTTATTCACAGTGTTATACACAGTGTTATTCACAGTGTTATTCACAGTGTTATTCACAGTGTTATTCACAGTGTTATTCACAGTGTTATTCACAGTGTTATTCACAGTGTTATTCACAGTGTTATACACAGTGTTATTCACAGTGTTATTCACAGTGTTATTCACAGTGTTATACACAGTGTTATTCACAGTGTTATTCACAGTGTTATTCACAGTGTTATTCACAGTGTTATTCACAGTGTTATTCACAGTGTTATTCACAGTGTTATTCACAGTGTTATTCACAGTGTTATTCACAGTGTTATATATTCACACTAAATCCCTTGATCAGGGGTTCCCAAACTCTTCATATCATCGTCACCTTCAAAAAGTTTGACATTGTTCATCGATACCTTCATGACGTTTGAAATTGTTCATCAATACCTTCATTCTCCTCCACCACGATGCTGTGAACACTAACTCCAAGGTCGAGGGACTGATTACCTCATCTTCTGTATATAGTTCTACTGTCTTCCTATTATGTCCTAGAATCTGTATTGATAAAGCCACTGGATGGCGAAACGTCTACAATAAAGATATCCAGATGTTGCACATGTGTCTTAACTTTCATATTGTCGGTATTTTATACCTTTCTTGCACAAGACCTGATGTCATTAGTGGTTAGAATGCATCTGATGAACGTCAACAAGACCTGATGTCATTAGTGGTTAGAATGCATCTGATAAACGTCAACAAGACCTGATGTCATTAGTGGTTAGAATGCATCTGATAAACGTCAACAAGACCTGATGTTATTAGTGGTTAGAATGCATCTGATAAACGTCAACAAGACCTGATGTCATTAGTGGTTAGAATGCATCTGATGAACGTCAACAAGACCTGATGTCATTAGTGGTTAGAATGCATCTGATAAACGTCAACAAGACCTGATGTTATTAGTGGTTAAAATGCATCTGATAAACGTCAACAAGACCTGATGTCATTAGTGGTTAGAATGCATCTGATAAACGTCAACAAGACCTGATGTCATTAGTGGTTAGAATGCAGCTGATGAACGTCAACAAGACCTGATGTCATTAGTGGTTAGAATGCATCTGATAAACGTCAACAAGACCTGATGTTATTAGTGGTTAAAATGCATCTGATAAACGTCAACAAGACCTGATGTCATTAGTGGTTAGAATGCATCTGATAAACGTCAACAAGACCTGATGTCATTAGTGGTTAAAATGCATCTGATAAACGTCAACAAGACCTGATGTCATTAGTGGTTAGAATGCATCTGATAAACGTCAACAAGACCTGATGTCATTAGTGGTTAGAATGCATCTGATAAACGTCAACAAGACCTGATGTCATTAGTGGTTAGAATGCATCTGATAAACGTCAACAAGACCTGATGTTATTAGTGGTTAGAATGCATCTGATAAACGTCAACAAGACCTGATGTCATTAGTGGTTAAAATGCATCTGATAAACGTCAACAAGACCTGATGTCATTAGTGGTTAGAATGCATCTGATAAACGTCAACAAGACCTGATGTCATTAGTGGTTAGAATGCATCTGATAAACGTCAACAAGACCTGATGTCATTAGTGGTTAGAATGCATCTGATAAACGTCAACAAGACCTGATGTCATTAGTGGTTAGAATGCATCTGATAAACGTCAACAAGACCTGATGTTATTAGTGGTTAGAATACATCTGATAAACGTCAACAAGACCTGATGTCATTAGTGGTTAGAATGCATCTGATAAACGTCAACAAGACCTGATGTCATTAGTGGTTAGAATGCATCTGATAAACGTCAACAAGACCTGATGTTATTAGTGGTTAGAATGCATCTGATAAACGTCAACAAGACCTGATGTCATTAGTGGTTAAAATGCATCTGATAAACGTCAACAAGACCTGATGTCATTAGTGGTTAGAATGCATCTGATAAACGTCAACAAGACCTGATGTCATTAGTGGTTAGAATGCATCTGATGAACGTCAACAAGACCTGATGTCATTAGTGGTTAGAATGCATCTGATGAACGTCAACAAGACCTGATGTTATTAGTGGTTAAAATGCATCTGATAAACGTCAACAAGACCTGATGTCATTAGTGGTTAGAATGCATCTGATAAACGTCAACAAGACCTGATGTTATTAGTGGTTAAAATGCATCTGATAAACGTCAACAAGACCTGATGTCATTAGTGGTTAGAATGCATCTGATAAACGTCAACAAGACCTGATGTCATTAGTGGTTAGAATGCATCTGATGAACGTCAACAAGACCTGATGTCATTAGTGGTTAGAATGCATCTGATAAACGTCAACAAGACCTGATGTCATTAGTGGTTAGAATGCATCTGATGAACGTCAACAAGACCTGATGTCATTAGTGGTTAGAATGCATCTGATGAACGTCAACAAGACCTGATGTTATTAGTGGTTAGAATGCATCTGATGAACGTCAACAAGACCTGATGTTATTAGTGGTTAGAATGCATCTGATGAACGTCAACAAGACCTGATGTTATTAGTGGTTAGAATGCATCTGATGAACGTCAACAAGACCTGATGTTATTAGTGGTTAGAATGCATCTGATGAACGTCAACAAGACCTGATGTTATTAGTGGTTAGAATGCATCTGATGAACGTCAACAAGACCACTGGTATTTGGTTGGTAATTAGTGAGTTACAGTGGTACGTCACGACGCTCTTCCAGGTTCACTCTGTTCCTCTGCTTAATTACAACTGCATTTACACGGCTAAAACCAGTTTCAACTATATAATAACACTCTTTGATCTCCAGCCATTTATCGTCCATTAGTGGTCAATACTGACTTGTAGTGGTCTATATTGATTTTTAAGGGTCAATATTGACTTTTAGTGGTCAACATTGACTTTTAGTGGTAAACATTGACTTTTAGTGGTCAACATTGACTTTTAGTGGTCAACATTGACTTTTAGTGGTCAACATTGACTTTTAGTGGTCAACATTGACTTTTAGTGGTCAACATTGACTTTTAGTGGTCAACATTGACTGTTAGTGGTCAATATTGACTTTTATTGGTCAATATTGACTTTTATTGGTCAATATTGACTTTTATTGGTCAATATTGACTTTTAGTGGTCAATATTGACTTTTAGTGGTCAATATTGACTTTTAGTGGTCAATATTGACTTTTAGGGGTCAATATTGACCACTTTAGGGAAACCTGCCCTTGAGCTACGCATATTCTCTACTTGTCCCCAAAATATTTCTAATTTATATAAATTATTTACCAAAAGGAATTATATGAATCTACAGAAGATGCAAAAAACTTAGGTAAAATTAATGAGAATAATTGCAAATATTTACAAAACGAATTGGATGATACATTAAGCATGTGGAGTGTTAAATGAGGAGGAATTTGATAAACATAAACGTCATGTAGAGATGTATCGGATGTGAAAATTTAGATATCCGTGGATGCGGATGTGTATGAGGATGTCTTACTTATTTTGCGGACGTGTATGAGGATGTCTTACTTATTTTGCGGACGCTGATGTATGAAATTGTGCGGATGTTCAGCGGATTCGGATGCAGATGCATATGCGGATATCTGTTTACAGTAAAATGCGGATGCAGATGTGGATGCATATGTAAGAAATTGTGCGGATGTTCCGTGGATGCGGATATCCGATACATCAATAAGTCATGTAATGGAAACTGCAGAACTTAAAATCAGGCCACGTGAAGAATGTAGACTGTACGTGAGAGGAATATTTAAGTAATATTTGATAAAGTATAAATCACTCACGTTATTTTAGTTTAGTAAATGTGTGATAAGATTTCTTGTATGTCTTAAAGGGACTTCCATATAACCGGTCGGGACTCGAGTACATCCCACTAAAAGCGATAAGAGTACATCCCACTATAGCCATAAAGAGGACATATCCCTCACATCGCAGTTGGCTTTGTAATTAAATATTATGAGTACAACTCCAAGGCTCCTGCCTCAGCCCTATTCTCTTCAACATATACGTCAACGACCTCCCCCAACCTGACCATACCGACACCATCATCACCCAATTTGCAGACGATGTCATCCATGTTGTCTCCTCCACCCCTACAACTGGTGCAAATAAGCATTGGAGAGCAATTGAGGAAATGGATGAAGAACTAAATAGAACAGCCAGGTGGGAGAAGAAATGGAGAATCACAACCAACCCAGACAAAGTCATCATCAGCACCATCGGATGCTTGCCATCAACCATAGAAGACAAAGGGGGCATTTCCATCAGAGGCACCCGAATAGCTATTAGGAATCCAAACAAGATCCTAGGATACGAGATCGACTGATTACTCAACTCTACATCCCACTACCAAAAAAGTAAACATAGCGAAAGCCCGCCTTGGCCAACTTTATCGATTCAAAGCAGCTCCTCCCCACATCAAACTACACCTGTACAAGATGATGATCAGACCTCTGCTGGAATACCCCTGCATACCCATGTCGCTCACAACCAAAACCAACATGCTAAAACTCCAAAGAGTCCAAAACAAAGCCCTCCGCTTCATCACTGGCACCAGACTCAGAGACAGAATCAGGACCGAGGACCTACACATACAACAGAGAAACCCCTCAATCAATGTCCGGTTAGACAAACTCACGAAGAGACAACTATATGACATGCAGGAACTCTATGTGCCTGACAGAGAGAAACCCCCCCCCCCAACCAGTGAACATGACCGGCTATACCATTACCACCCCTCCTCACAGAGCCCAAAGAATGACCCTCCAGCAAAGAGTTCGACGCTTCATCCACAAGAACTTCCCTCGACCGAAAATCTTAAGCGACCTCCCTGCAGTCCAGTAACATGGACTAACGCTCCCCATCTCCGGGTGACCCACTTCTATCAACCAACACCTCACAACTATTGTAATAAAGAGCTTGATAAAGCTCCTGGAGAGCGAAACGTTGCCACAATAAATGTCACATTAGTTGCACTTGTGTCCTTTTACTTTACCTCACAACTAACATTGTTGCACCTACAACTACCCTCCAGCAGGACACCACCTCAGTCACTGCTTAGCCAGCCAACCTCAGGTGAGCAACCAACCTCCTTCAAATGACCGGCAACTTCCGCCTGCAGCTGCGGCCTTCTGACCAACCTCTGGCGACAAAAAAGTAATTGCACACAGTATGCATCCTTCCAATTCAATGACGCACTGGTATAACAACAATATAGCAGTGCGCAACTGATGGGCAGGAGGTATACCCCACACATAAAACCAACCTCTTTACAAATTACCCAATATGCACACAAGCGTATTCAAACTACACCTAAGTGGATAGGCCACTACCCTTTTATAATCCCACCTACCCCTCCTCCCTTCCCAACCTTTCCTACATTCCATCCTTACCCATCCTTCTTCTCCCCTCCCATCTTACCAATGCTCTGGTCAGAACCTCGAACCCCTTTGATCTATGTTGCTCGTGTGAGCTTGAAATGTAAATAGAAACAATTACTTTGATTTCACTGGTGTTTAGCAAGATATTGGATCATTAATAGACCTGTTATATGATAAACAACAACTACGGTTATTACCACACACAAATAACCGTCACATAGAAGAAAGAATTATCTGACGACCTCTACCACTACTTCTCCACTTCCTTTTTTCTTATCTGTGTCGCGTCCCTCTCCTCCTCGCTTATGTGTATATACTATACACACACACACACATTACATATATATATATATATATATATATATATATATATATATATATATATATATATATATATATTATTGTGACCTCGAACGAGTGGTATTGATCAAAAGCAAAATTGCACTAGCCAAGGACTCGAACCCATGCTGCTTTGGTCTGCCTCATGGTGGGCGACAACACTTACTCTTAAGGATCGTATGGTCCAGTGGATAAGGGCGTCATGTGTTTTCGCCCACCATGAGGCAGGCCAAAGCAGCATGGGTTCGAGTCATTGGCTAGTGCAGTGTTATTGATTATATATATATATATATATATATATATATATATATATATATATATATATATATATATATATATATATATATATATATATATAATGTCGTGCCGAATATGTAAAACTGGCCAGTTAGCAAGAACTCATTTAAAATTAAGTCCTTTCTAAAATTTTCTCTTGTACGTTTAAAGATATATATTTGTCATTAATGTTAATGTAAAAATTTATAATTTTGCACCAAAAGGAACTTAGAAAACTTACCTAACCTTATTATAACAAGAACAATTTATTTTAGCCTAACCCAACTAAATATATTTTAGATTTGTTTACAATAATTTAATACTAAACAAACAGAGTGAAATATATTTTTTTCGTTAGGTTCAGAATGATTTTGGCGAAATTATTGCATACACAAATTTTCACTTGTCCTATATGGCAAGATGAACGTTGCTATTTAAGCCAAGATCGCAAGTTCTGCCTATTCGGCACGACATATATATATATATATATATATATATATATATATATTAGGTAGAAGGTTGGTAGACAGCAACCGCCCAGGGACGTACTACCGTCCTGTGGTAGTAGGTTGGTAGACAGCAACCACCCAGGGAGGTACTACCGTCCTGTGGTAGTAGGTTGGTAGACAGCAACCACCCAGGGAGGTACTACCGTCCTGTGGTAGTAGGTTGGTAGACAGCAACCACCCAGGGAGGTACTACCGTCCTGTGGTAGTAGGTTGGTAGACAGCAACCACCCAGAGAGGTACTACCGTCCTGTGGTAGTAGGTTGGTAGACAGCAACCGCCCAGGGAGGTACTACCGTCCTGTGGTAGTAGGTTGGAAGACAGCAACCACCCAGGGAGGTACTACCGTCCTGTGGTAGTAGGTTGATAGACAATCACCCAGGGAGGTACTACCGTCCTGTGATAGCAGGTTGGTAGACAGCAACCACCCAGAGAGGTACTACCGTCCTGTGGTAGTAGGTTGGTAGACAGCAACCACCCTGGGAGGTACTACCGTCCTGTGATAGTAGGTTGGTAGACAGCAACCACTCAGGGAGGTACTACCGTCCTGTGGTAGTAGGTTGGTAGACAGCAACCGCCCAGGGAGGTACTACCGTCCTATGGTAGTAGGTTGGTAGACAACCACCCAGGGAGGTACTACCGTCCTGTGGTAGTAGGTTGGTAGACAACAACCGCCCAGGGAGGTACTACCGTCCTGTGGTAGTAGGTTGGTAGACAACAACCGCCCAGGGAGGTACTACCGTCCTGTGGTAGTAGGTTGGTAGACAACAACCACCCAGGGAGGTACTACCGTCCTGTGGTAGTAGGTTGGTAGACAGCAACCACCCAGAGAGGTACTACCGTCCTGTGGTAGTAGGTTGGTAGACAGCAACCACCCTGGGAGGTACTACCGTCCTGTGATAGTAGGTTGGTAGACAGCAACCACTCAGGGAGGTACTACCGTCCTGTGGTAGTAGGTTGGTAGACAGCAACCGCCCAGGGAGGTACTACCGTCCTGTGGTAGTAGGTTGGTAGACAACCACCCAGGGAGGTACTACCGTCCTGTGGTAGTAGGTTGGTAGACAACAACCACCCAGGGAGGTACTACCGTCCTGTGGTAGTAGGTTGGTAGACAGCAACCACCCAGAGAGGTACTACCGTCCTGTGGTAGTAGGTTGGTAGACAGCAACCACCCTGGGAGGTACTACCGTCCTGTGATAGTAGGTTGGTAGACAGCAACCACTCAGGGAGGTACTACCGTCCTGTGGTAGTAGGTTGGTAGACAGCAACCGCCCAGGGAGGTACTACCGTCCTGTGGTAGTAGGTTGGTAGACAACCACCCAGGGAGGTACTACCGTCCTGTGGTAGTAGGTTGGTAGACAACAACCGCCCAGGGAGGTACTACCGTCCTGTGGTAGTAGGTTGGTAGACAACAACCGCCCAGGGAGGTACTACCGTCCTGTGGTAGTAGGTTGGTAGACAACAACCACCCAGGGAGGTACTACCGTCCTGTGGTAGTAGGTTGGTAGACAGCAACCACCCAGAGAGGTACTACCGTCCTGTGGTAGTAGGTTGGTAGACAGCAACCACCCTGGGAGGTACTACCGTCCTGTGATAGTAGGTTGGTAGACAGCAACCACTCAGGGAGGTACTACCGTCCTGTGGTAGTAGGTTGGTAGACAGCAACCGCCCAGGGAGGTACTACCGTCCTGTGGTAGTAGGTTGGTAGACAACCACCCAGGGAGGTACTACCGTCCTGTGGTAGTAGGTTGGTAGACAACAACCGCCCAGGGAGGTACTACCGTCCTGTGGTAGTAGGTTGGTAGACAACAACCACCCAGGGAGGTACTACCGTCCTGTGGTAGTAGGTTGGTAGACAACAACCACCCAGGGAGGTACTACCGTCCTGCCAAGTGAGTGTAAAACGAAAGCCTGTAAATGTTTTACATGATGGTAGGATTGCTGGTGTCTTTTGTCTGTCTCATAAACATGCAAGATTTCAGGTACGTCTTGCTACTTCTACTTACACTTAGGTCACACTACACATACATATACAAGCATATATATACACACCCATCTGGGTTTTCTTCTATTTACTTACTAGTTCTTGTTCTTGTTTATTTCCTCTTATCTCCATGGGGAAGTGGAACAGAATTCTTCCTCCGTAAGTCATGCGTGTTGTAAGAGGTGACTAAAATGCCGGGAGCAAGAGTGTAGTAACCCCTTCTCCTATATACATTACTAAACATGAAAGATGAACTGTTTTTAAAACCGACAAGTTGAAGAATTGAGACACTTATGCAATATATGGGATTCTTTATTTAGGAAACGTTTCGCCACACAGTGACTTCATCAGTCCAATACAAACTTTGTATTGGACTGATGAAGCCACTATGTGGCGAAACGTTTCCTAAATAATGATTTCCATATGCTGCATAAGTGTCTCAATTCCATATATATTATATTGGTTCCCTCACTCTCGTGTGTTAGGGTGACTTGTAAATAGTCCAAGCAGGACCGAAACGCCGTCATAAGCTTCTCTCTTCTATGTACGGATTTTTGAATATTGTTTCAGTCACAGTATAGTGCCTTTTAGCTCATTATTATACCAGTTGTTATAAATAATATATACAAATATAGATTAAAAATCTGACTACAAATTAATTGATGATATTCCGCCTAAAAATTTCCTCCCTTAGTAAGATCTTCCTTCACTGGAAACAGGTAAAGAAGTTGTGGTATATTCAATATAGTGTCTTAATAAAAGCCCTTATGATAGTTGTTTCAGGAGCCTCAGTTTTAGAATATCCACAAGTTGCTGACCATTCCTCTTCTCGAGGTACTTGCACACGCTGAATTTAATTATTAGTGAGGAAAGTTCTATCAGAACATTTAAACCAAGTCAATGACTTGACCTGAAACAGGAATCATCTTACTACAGGATGGGTAATGAGAACCTTCAGAATTAGGGATGCCAAGCCCATGTTGACACTCTTCAGGTCACTTGTTTTATCTAGGCTGGAATACTGCTGCACACTAACAGCACATTTCAAGGCAGGTGAAATTGCTGACCTAGAAAATGTACAGAGAACCTTCACGGCGCACATAACGGAGATAAAACACCTCAGTTACTGGGAGCGCTTGAGGTTCCTGAACCTGTATTCCCTGGAACGCAGGCGGGAGAGATACATGATTATATACACCTGGAAAATCCTTGAGGGACTAGTACCGAACTTGCACACGAAAATCACTCACTACGAAAGCAAGAGACTCGGCAGACGATGCAACATTCCCCCAATGAAAAGCAGAGGTGTCACTAGCACGTTAAGAGACCATACAATAAGTGTCAGGGGCCCGAGACTGTTCAACTGCCTCCCAGCATACATAAGGGGGATTACCAATAGACCCCTGGCTGTCTTCAAGAAGGCACTGGAAAGGCACCTTAAGTCAGTACCTGACCAGCCGGGCTGTGGTTCGTACGTCGGGTTGCGTGCGAGCAACAGTAACAGCCTGGTTGATCAGGCCTTGATCCACCATGAGGCCTGGTCACAGACCGGGCCGCGGGGGCGTTGACCCCTGAAACCCTCTCCAGGTATACCCCAGGTTTACACATCAGTAAATCATCCAGCACTTTATCAATCTTACGTAAGTAGCACAAGCAGTAGAGTCAGGTCATTATCCTACACTGTATTAAGCTCTATGGATAGAGGAAGCTGTGAGCTGCTTTGAATTAGAATAGAGCAGGACCTATTGGTATGATCACGTTATATCAATCTCTGAAAAGTAAGAAGACTGGCAGAATTTATGGAGAACATCATCTGTGACGGGCATAGACACAGCATCCCGAAGTCTTAAGCAAGTACATTGGAACCATCAGCTTTCTTTATCATAACAGAAGGTGATCACAAAAATGAAACTGATGATTCAATGCTTAATTTCAATAGTTTTCAAAAGTTTCTCAGCCTTAGGGTCGAATTCTCTTCAGAGGTAGACTGGTACTGGACAGAATTTCCGCCTTGCTAGATTGTTAGTGAGGAACTATTTCCTGGATAACTGCAGAGGTTAATTAAGGGGGGGGGGGGTTCGCTCAAAAATATTCGACGTCTTTATTTATGAACCGATTACATTCATTTTTGGTGTACTATTAGAAGCTTATATCGAGTATCCTGTGCTGAAGTTTCAATCATATCGGCCAAAAAGGAAATGAAATATGCAAAATTTACGAAAAATTACATTTGGCAGGGCAATGTTTCTCAGTGGTACTTGAAAAAGTGGTTTTGACACTTGCTGCTGATAGAACACTTCTAATTCCATAATTTTTCAGGTACCAGTTATATAATAAATCTTGAAAAGACACATAGGAGAGCTTTACTGAACCTTGGTCACTCCAAATGATACAAGACAGTGAGAACACAGTGTATATCAAAGAGAAAGCATGTCACTGGAGAAGATCAGGTGAAAGCCTCGGATCAACAACAAGCCGAGTCTTAGAGGTTAAGCCTGACGTGTCTGTAAATACCTCAGTAAAACGAGTAATGTATTTTTGAAAATTCTGTTGACGCTTTTTTGTCTAGTGACTGAATTACATTTTCCTCTTCCTGTCTGTGCTCCAGAGTCTCCAAGACTACTCTGCTCATCACACACTCCAAGGCTGAGAGACTGATTACCTCGTTTCCCGTTTATATATTTTACAGTCTTCACATAACATCCTTGTATTAAGAAAGTCACTGGATGGCGAAACTCTACAAATAAAAATACCCTGACGTTGCACATGTGTCTAATTCTTCATCTGTCTCATCAGCATCCGCCGGTTTTCCATTATACGGAAAAACATTAAGACAACATACCGTGTTTCTCCTCAAATATATCTTTAGAAAATTAATATGACTTACGAAATTTTACAGCCAGAAGTTGACAGAAGGGGTCCAGCAGGTATACTGGAATATCCACTCTAGAGAAATAGGAGAACTTCGGCGACCTCAACAGCAATAATGGTCCTGAAAGAGTAATTTGTCAGAATCAGAATGACTGAGGTCACAAAGGACTCGAAATAAAGAATTATAAATCTGGAAAATGTAAGTCTTTATGTAAAAGAAAATATGTAACATTTGAGAAATTAAATATTAGCTAAATTTCAATAAAATGGTTAAACATATATAAAAAAAAATAATTAAAAATATTCTAATTTTAAGGTAATTACTGCAGCAAGATGCAGAGAATAAATGGAACCAGAAATTACGTCCAGGAAATTATTTACAGAATAAACCATATGTGCAGCATCTGGGTATATCTCATTTTTGTTTTGCCCACCAACAATTTTTATTTTTAGACTGATTCAGCTTCCGGTGTGGGAAACGTCTCTTAGCAGCAACAGCAACAAAAGCAGGAACAACAGTTCCCGCTTTTGTTCCTATATATCAATGTTCTTTGCATTATTAACTATGAAATATGAGTGTGGAGCAAGGTAATCCACTGGATATCTCCATCACTCAGTCGTACAGTTTTCCAATCTCAGTCAGTGAGGCAGTAAGTACTGTTGGTGATGCCTCAACAATCTGTCAGTCAGGCAATAAGTAATGCTGGTGTTGCCTCAACAATCTGTCAGGCAGGCAATAAGTACTGCTGGTGTTGCCTCAACAATCAGTCAGGCAGGCAGTAAGTACTGCTGGTGTTGCCTCAACAATCAGTCAGGCAGGCAGTAAGTACTGCTGGTGTTGCCTCAACAATCAGTAAGGCAGACAATAAGTACTGCTGGTGTTGCCTCAACAATCAGTCAGGCAGGCAGTAAGTACTGCTGGTGTTGCCTCAACAATCAGTAAGGCAGACAATAAGTACTGCTGGTGTTGCCTCAACAATCAGTCAGGCAGGCAGTAAGTACTGCTGGTGTTGCCTCAACAATCAGTAAGGCAGACAATAAGTACTGCTGGTGTTGCCTCAACAATCAGTCAGGCAGGCAGTAAGTACTGCTGGTGTTGCCTCAACAATCAGTAAGGCAGACAATAAGTACTGCTGGTGTTGCCTCAACAATCAGTCAGGCAGGCATTAAGTACTGCTGGTGTTGCCTCAACAATCAGTAAGGCAGGCAATAAGTACTGCTGGTGTTGTCTCAACAATCAGTCAGGCAGGCAGTAAGTACTGCTGTTGTCTCAACAATCAGTCAGGCAGGCAGTAAGTACTGCTGGTGTTGCCTCAACAATCAGTCAGGCAGGCAATAAGTACTGCTGGTGTTGCCTCAGCAATCAGTCAGGCAGGCAGTAAGTGCTGCTGTTGTTGCCTCAACAATCAGTCAGGCAGGCAATAAGTACTGCTGGCGTTGCCTCAACAATCTGTCAGTTAGTAAGTACTGCTGGTGTTGCCTCAACAATCTGTCAGTCAGGCAGGCAGTAAGTACTGCTGGTGTTGCCTCAACAATCAGTCAGTCAGTTAATAAGTACTGCTGGTGTTGCCTCAACAATCAGTCAGTCAATAAGTACTGCTGGTGTTGCCTCAACAATCAGTCAGTCAGGCAGTAAGCACTACTGGTGTTGCCTCAACAGTCAGTGAGGCAGGAAGTACTGCTAGTGTTGCCTCAATAATATGTCAGTCAAGCAGGCAGTAAGCACTGCTGGTGTTGCCTCAACAATCAGTCAGGCAGTAAGTAAACCATACCACTGACGGGGATAGAACCCGCGGTCAGAGAGTCTCAAAACTCCAGACCGTCGCGTTAGCCACTGGACCAGCTAGCCCCAATAAGATTCATCCAACTAAGTATATTTCTACACCATAGGTTAGCATAGGCCACCACTGTGACCACAAATGCAGGTTCTATCCCCGCCCTTGGTATGGTTTGTTTGCAATCGTGTCATTACGATTTCGTGAGTCATTTAGTCAGGCAGTAAGTACTGCTGGTGTTGCCTCAACAATCTGTCAGTCAATGAGGCAATAAGTACTGCTGGTGTTGCCTCAACAATCTGTCAGTCAATGAGGCAATAAGTACTGCTGGTGTTGCCTCAACAATCAGTCAGGAAGGCAGTAAGTACTGCTGGTGTTGCCTCAACAATCAGTCAGGAAGGCAGTAAGTACTGCTGGTGTTGCCTCAACAATCAGTCAGGAAGGCAGTAAGTACTGCTGGTGTTGCCTCAACAATCAGTCAGGCAGTAAGTACTGCTGGTGTTGCCTCAACAATCAGTCAGGCAGTAAGTACTGCTGGTGTTGCCTCAACAATCAGTCAGGCAGTAAGTATTGCTGGTGTTGCCTCAACAATCAGTCAGGAAGGCAGTAAGTACTGCTGGTGTTGCCTCAACAATCAGTCAGGCAGTAAGTACTGCTGGTGTTGCCTCAACAATCAGTCAGGCAGTAAGTACTGCTGGTGTTGCCTCAACACAAACTTGGAACCATCAATATTTCTTTAATTCTAGATCGAAATGGCATTCTGCCGATAGTGAAGAAAAGCAGGAGTATCAGTCGAAGCAGCAGGGACAGCAGCAGGAGTATCACCAGGAGTAACAGCAGGAGTAACACCAGGAGTAACACCAGGAGTAACACCAGGAATAACACCAGGAGTAACAGCAGGAGTAACAGCAGGAGCAGCAGCAGGGACAACACCAGGAGTAACACCAGGAGTAACAGCAGGAGCAACAGCTGGGGCAACACCAGGAGTAACAGCAGGAGCAGCAGCATAAGCAGGAGCAACAACAGCAGCAGCAGCAGCAGGAGCAACAGCAGCAGCAACAGCAGCAGCAGGAGCAGAAACAATAAAAGTAGCAAGAACAGCAGTAGAAGCAAAGCAGCAATAGCAGCAGTAATAACAGAATCAGCAACACCAGGAGGAGCAGCAGCAGCAGTAATAGCAGAACCAGCAACACCAGGAAGAGGAGAAAGAAAGGGAGTAGCAACAACAACAACAACAGACGCAACAACAGGTGCGTGAGGAGTCCACTAATGAACACCGTTGTTTCCATTTGATGTTGTCCAGGCCAGGTAGACTCACACCTGAGACTCAGAGCTTTAATAACTAATTGTGTGTATTGTTGTCAGGTGGCGTCAGTGAGTCTTAGATCATAAAACACAAACCCTTCACCATTTCTAGTTCCATAAAAATATATTTTGTATTTACAAATGGAATCATTAACTACATTTGCAATCATTGATCTTAACTCAGACGAAACACGATACTGACGTTAAAAATCACTATTCAGAGCTGTGTCTCATAATTTTTGTAGCCAGATTATCATTGAGGACAGAAGACACAGAAGACACAGAAGACACAGAAGGCACAGAAGACACAGAAGACACAGAAGGCACAGAAGACACAGAAGACACAGAAGACACAGAAGACACAGAAGACACAGAAGACACAGAAAACACAGAAGACAGAGAAGACACAGAAGACACAGAAGGCACAGAAGACACAGAAGACACAGAAGACACAGAAGACACAGAAAACACAGAAGACAGAGAAGACACAGAAGACACAGAAGGCACAGAAGACACAGAAGACACAGAAGACACAGAAGACACAGAAAACACAGAAGACACAGAAGACACGGAAGGCACAGAAGACACAGAAGACACAGAAGACACAGAAGACACAGAAGACACAGAAGACACAGAAAACACAGAAGACAGAGAAGACACAGAAGACACAGAAGGCACAGAAGACACAGAAGACACAGAAGACACAGAAGACACAGAAGGCACAGAAGGCACAGAAGACACAGAAGACACAGAAGACACAGAAGGCACAGAAGGCACAGAAGGCACAGATGACACAGAAGACACAGAAGACACAGAAGACACAGAAGGCACAGAAGGCACAGAAGACACAGAAGGCACAGATGACACAGAAGACACAGAAGGCACAGAAGACACAGAAGGCACAGAAGGCACAGAAGACACAGAAGGCAGAGAAGACACAGAAGATACAGAAGACACAGAAGACACAGAAGACACAGAAGGCAGAGAAGACACAGAAGACACAGAAGACACAGAAGGCACAGAAGACACAGAAGGCAGAGAAGACACAGAAGGCAGAGAAGGCAGAGAAGGCACAGAAGGCACAGAAGACACAGAAGACACAGAAGACACAGAAGACACAAAAGACACAAAAGACACAAAAGACACAAAAGACACAAAAGACACAGAAGACACAGAAGACACAGAAGGCTCAGAAGACACAGAAGACACAGAAGGCACAGAAGGCACAGAAGGCACAGACAGAAGGCACAGAAGGCACAGAAGGCACAGAAGGCACAGAAGACACAGAAGAAACAGAAGACACAGAAGGCACAGAAGACACAGAAGGTACAGAAGACACAGAAGGCACAGAAGACACAGAAGACACAGAAGGCACAGAAGGCACAAAAGACACAGAAGACACAGAAGACACAGAAGACACAAAAGACACAGAAGACACAGAAGACACAGAAGACACAGAAGGCACAGAAGGCACAGAAGACACAGAAGACACAGAAGACACAGAAGACACAGAAGACACAGAAGGCAGAGTAGACACAGAAGACACAGAAGACACAGAAGACACAGAAGGCAGAGAAGACACAGAAGGCACAGAAGACACAGAAGGCACAGAAGACACATAAGACACAGAAGACACAGAAGGCAGAGAAGACACAGAAGACACAGAAGACACACAAGGCACAGAAGGCACAGAAGGCACAGAAGGCACAGAAGGCACAGAAGACACAGAAGACACAGAAGGCTCAGAAGACACAGAAGACACAGAAGACACAGAAGGCACAGGGGACAAAGAAGGCACAGAAAACACAGAAGACACAGAAGACACAGAAGACACAGAAGGCACAGAAGGCTCAGAAGACACAGAAGACACAGAAGGCACAGAAAGCTCAGAAGACACAGAATACACAGAAGATACAGAAGGCACAGAAGACACAGAAGACACAGAAGGCACAGAAGACAAAGAAGACACAGAAGACACAGAAAGCTCAGAAGACACAGAAGACACAGAAGACACAGAAGACACAGAAGACACAGAAGGCACAGAAGGCACAGAAGACACAGAAGGCACAGAAAACACAGAAGGCACAGAAGACACAGAAGATACAGAAGACACAGAAGGCCCAGAAGACACAGAAGACACAGAAGGCACAGAAGACACAGAAGACACAGAAGGCACAGAAGGCACAGAAGACACAGAAGGCACAGAAGACACAGAAGACACAGAAGACACAGAAGACAGAAGACACAGAAGGCACAGAAGACACAGAAGGCACAGAAGACACAGAAGACACAGAAGGCACAGAAGGCACAGAAGACACAGAAGACACAGAAGACACAGAAGACACAGAAGACACAGAAGACACAGAAGACACAGAAGACACAGAAGGCACAGAAGACACAGAAGACACAGAAGACACAGAAGACACAGAAGGCACAGAAGACACAGAAGACACAGAAGACACAGAAGGCTCAGAAGACACAGAAGACACAGAAGACACAGAAGGCACAGAAGACACAGAAGGCACAGAAGGCACAGAAGACACAGAAGACACAGAAGGCACAGAAGGCACAGAAGGCACAGAAGGCTCAGAAGACACAGAAGGCACAGAAGACATAGAAGACACAGAAGACACAGAAGACACAGAAGACACAGAAGACACAGAAGGCACAGAACACACAGAAGACACAGAAGACACAGAAGGCACAGAAGACACAGAAGGCACAGAAGACACAGAAGACACAGAAGACACAGAAGGCACAGAAACGACAGATGGCACAGAAGACACAGAAGACACAGAAGGCACAGAAGACACAGAAGACACAGAAGACACTGAAAACACAGAATGCTCAGAAGACACAGAAGACACAGAAGGCACAGAAGACACAGAAGACACAGAAGGCACAGAAGACACAGAAGGCACAGAAGGCACAGAAGGCACAGAAGGCACAGAAGGCACAGAAGGCACAGAAGACACAGAAGGCACAGAAGGCTCAGAAGGCTCAGAAGACACAGAAAGCACATAAGGCACAAAAGGCACAGAAGGCACAGAAGACACAGAAGACACAGAAGGCACAGAAGACACAGAAGACACAGAAGGCACAGAAGACACAGAAGACACAGAAGACACAGAAGACACAGAAGGCTCAGAAGACACAGAAGACACAGAAGACACAGAAGGCACAGAAGGCACAGAAGACACAGAAGGCACAGAAGGCACAGAAGACACAGAAGGCACAGAAGGCACAGAAGACACAGAAGGCACAGAAGACACAGAAGGCACAGAAGGCATAGAAGACACAGAAGGCACAGAAGACATAGAAGGCACAGAAGACACAAAAGACACAGAAGACACAGAAGATACAGAAGGCACAGAAGACACAGAAGACACAGAAGGCACAGAAGGCACAGAAGACACAGAAGGCACGGAAGACACAGAAGGCACAGAAGGCACAGAAGACACAGAAGACACAGAAGGCACAGAAGAGACAGATGGCACAGAAGACACAGAAGACACAGAAGGCACAGAAGGCACAGAAGACACAGAAGGCACAGAAGACACAGAAGACACAGAAGACACTGAAAACACAGAAGGCACAGAAGACACAGAAGACTCAGAAGGCACAGAAGACACAGGAGGCACAGAAGGCACAGAAGACACAGAAGGCACAGAAGGCACAGAAGACACAGAAGGCACAGAAGACACAGAAGGCACAGAAGGCTCAGAAGACACAGAAGGCACAGAAGGCACAGAAGGCTCAGAAGACACAGAAAGCACATAAGGCACAAAAGGCACAAAAGGCACAGAAGGCACAGAAGACACAGAAGGCACAGAAGGCACAGAAGGCACAGAATGCTCAGAAGACACAGAAGGCACAGAAGACACAGAAGACACAGAAGGCTCAGAAGACACAGAAGGCACAGAAGGCACAGAAGGCACAGAAGGCACAGAAGACACAGAAGGCACAGAAGACACAGAAGGCACAGAAGGCACAGAAGACACAGAAGGCACAGAAGACACAGAAGACACAGAAGGCACAGAAGGCACAGAAGACACAGAAGACACAGAAGGCACAGAAGACACAGAAGGCACAGAAGACACAGAAGGCACAGAAGGCACAGATGACACAGAAGGCACAGAAGACACAGAAGACACAAAAGACACAAAAGACACAGAAGGCACAGAAGGCACAGAAGGCACAGAAGACACAGAAGGCAGAGAAGACACAGAAGACACAGAAGACACAGAAGACACAGAAGACACAGAAGGCAGAGAAGACACAGAAGACACAGAAGGCACAGAAGACACAGAAGGCAGAGAAGACACAGAAGGCAGAGAAGGCACAGAAGGCACAGAAGACACAGAAGACACAGAAGGCACAGAAGACACAGAAGACACAGAAAACACAAAAGACACAAAAGACACAGAAGATACAGAAGACACAGAAGACACAGAAGACACAGAAGACACAGAAGACACAGAAGACACAGAAGGCACAGAAGGCTCAGAAGACACAGAAGGCACAGAAGGCTCAGAAGACACAGAAGACACAGAAGGCACAGAAGGCACAGACAGAAGGCACAGAAGGTACAGAAGGCACATAAGACACAGAAGGCACAGAAGACACAGAAGACACAGAAGATACAGAATACACAGAAGGCACAGAAGACACAGAAGGCACAGAAGACACAGAAGGCACAGAAGACACAGAAGGCACAGAAGGCACAGAAGACACAGAAGACACAGAAGACACAAAAGACACAGAAGACACAGAAGACACAGAAGACACAGAAGACACAGAAGGCACAGAAGAGACAGAAGGCAGAGTAGACACAGAAGACACAGAAGACACAGAAGACACAGAAGGCACAGAAGACACAGAAGGCACAGAAGACACAGAAGGCACAGAAGACACAGAAGACCCAGAAGACACAGAAGGCACAGAAGACACAGAAGGCACAGATGACACAGAAGACACAGAAGACACAGAAGACACAGAAGGCACAGAAGACACAGAAGACACAGAAGGCACAGAAGACACAGAAGACACAGTAGGCACAGAAGGCACAGAAGACACAGAAGACACATAAGACACAGAAGACACAGAAGACACAGAAGGCACAGAAGACACAGAAGACACAGAAGACACATAATACACAGAAGACACAGAAGGCACAGTAGACACAGAAGACACAGAAGACACAGAAGACACAGAAGGCACAGAAGACACAGAAGACACAGAAGGCATAGAAGACACACAAGACACATAAGACACATAATACACAGAAGACACAGAAGACACAGAAGGCAGAGAAGACACAGAAGACACAGAAGGCACAGAAGACACAGAAGACACAGAAGACACAGAAGACACAGAAGACTCAGAAGCACAGTAGACACAGAAGACACAGAAGACACAGAAGACACAGAAGGCACAGAAGACACAGAAGACACAGAAGGCACAGAAGACACAGAAGACACAGAAGACACAGAAGGCACAGAAGACACAGAAGACACAGAAGGCACAGAAGACACAGAAGACACAGAAGACACAGAAGGCAGAGAAGACACAGAAGACACAGAAGGCACAGAAGACACAGAAGACACAGAAGACACAGAAGACACAGAAGACACAGAAGACACAGAAGGCACAGAAGACACAGAAGACACAGAAGACACAGAAGACACAGAAGACACAGTAGGCACAGAAGGCACTGCAGGAACAGAAGACACAGAAGACACAGAAGGCACAGAAGGCACAGAAGACACAGTAGGCACAGAAGGCACAGAAGACACAGAAGGCACAGAAGACACAGAAGGCACAGAAGACACAGAAGGCACAGAAGACACAGAAGACACAGAAGACACAGAAGACACAGAAGACACAGAAGACACAGAAGGCTCAGAAGACACAGAAGACACAGAAGACACAGAAGACACAGAAGGCTCAGAAGACACAGAAGACACAGAAGACACAGAAGACACAGAAGGCTCAGAAGACACAGAAGACACAGAAGACACAGAAGACACAGAAGACACAGAAGGCTCAGAAGACACAGAAGACACAGAAGGCTCAGAAGACACTGAAGACACAGAAGGCACAGAAGACACAGAAGGCACAGAAGGCTCAGAAGACACAGAAGACACAGAAGGCTCAGAAGACACTGAAGACACAGAAGGCACAGAAGACACAGAAGACACAGAAGGCACAAATCTTATAAAAGACTCCTGAAGTGTACATAATATTCACATGGGATCACTAAACTTGTATGGGTCATACAGCGCCCTAGGAACAAGAGGCAATCATGTTTGATACATGAAATGAGTGGTAAGCTTCAGTTTTTTAGATTAAAAGTCTTTCAAGGTACCCTTGATTCTAGTGCAGCTTTCAAGGTACCCTTGATTCTAGTGCAGCTTTCAAGGTACCCTTGATTCTAGTGCAGCTTTCAAGGTACCCTTGATATTAATGCAGCTTTCAAGGTACCCTTGATTCTAGTGCAGCTTTCAAAGTACCCTTGATTCTAATGCAGCTTTCAAGGTACCCTTGATTCTAGTGCAGCTTTCAAAGTACCCTTGATTCTAATGCAGCTTTCAAGGTACCCTTGATTCTAATGCAGCTTTCAAAGTACCCTTGATTCTAGTGCAGCTTTCAAGGTACCCTTGATTCTAGTGCAGCTTTCAAGGTACTCTTGATTCTAATGCAGCTTTCAAGGTACCCTCGACTCTGGTGCACCTCTCAAGGTACCCTTGATTCTGGTGCATCTTTTGTGAATCAGATAATCTTCACAGTTTTTATTGAATCAGTGTTCACAGGAACTACTGAATCAGTCTTCACAAGATCTACTGATTCAGCCTTCACAGGTACTACTGAATCAGCCTTCACAGGTACTACTGAATCAGCCTTCACAGGTACTACTGAATCAGCCTTCACAGGTACTACTGAATCAGCCTTCACAGGTACTACTGAATCAGCCTTCACAGGTACTACTGAATCAGCCTTCACAGGTACTACTGAATCAGCCTTCACAGGTACTACTGAATCAGCCATCACAGGTACTACTGAATCAGCCTTTACAGGTACTACTGAATCAGCCTTCACAGGTACTATTGAATCAGCCTTCACAGGTACTACTGAATCAGCCTTCACAGGTACTACTGAATCAGCCTTCACAGGTACTACTGAATCAGCCTTCACAGGTACTACTGAATCAGCCTTCACAGGTACTACTGAATCAGCCTTCACAGGTACTACTGAATCAGCCTTCACAGGTACTACTTAATCAGCCTTCACAGGTACTACTGAATCAGCCTTCACAGGTACTACTGAATCAGCCTTCACAGGTACTACTGAATCAGCCTTCACAGGTACTACTGAATCAGCCTTCACAGGTACTACTGAATCAGCCTTCACAGGTACTACTGAATCAGCCTTTACAGGTACTACTGAATCAGCCTTCACAGGTACTATTGAATCAGCCTTCACAGGTACTACTGAATCAGCCTTCACAGGTACTACTGAATCAGCCTTCACAGGTACTACTGAATCAGCCTTCACAGGTACTACTGAATCAGCCTTCACAGGTACTACTGAATCAGCCTTCACAGGTACTACTGAATCAGCCTTCACAGGTACTACTGAATCAGCTTTCACAGGTACTACTGAATCAGCCTTCACAGGTACTACTGAATCAGCTTTCACAGGCACTACTGAATCAGCTTTCACAGGTACTACTGAATCAGCCTTCACAGGTACTACTGAATCAGCCTTCACAGGTACTACTGAATCAGCCTTCACAGGTACTACTGAATCAGCCTTCACAGGTACTACTGAATCAGCTTTCACAGGTACTACTGAATCAGCCTTCATAGGTACTACTGAATCAGCCTTCACAGGTACTACTGAATCAGCCATCACAGGTACTATTGAATCAGCCTTCACAGGTACTACTGAATCAGCCTTCACATGTACTACTGAATCAGCCTTCACAGGTACTACTGAATCAGCCTTCACAGGTACTACTGAATCAGCCATCACAGGTACTATTGAATCAGCCTTCACAGGTACTACTGAATCAGCCTTCACAGGTACTACTGAATCAGCTTTCACAGGTACTACTGAATCAGCCTTCACAGGTACTACTGAATCAGCCTTCACAGGTACTACTGAATCAGCTTTCACAGGTACTACTGAATCAGCCTTCACAGGTACTATTGAATCAGCCTTCACAGGTACTATTGAATCAGCCTTCACAGGTACTACTGAATCAGCCTTCACAGGTACTACTGAATCAGCTTTCACAGGTACTACTGAATCAGCCTTCACAGGTACTACTGAATCAGCCTTCACAGGTACTACTGAATCAGCCATCACAGGTACTACAGAATCAGCCATCACAGGCACTACAGAATCAGCCATCACAGTTACAACAGAATCAGCCTTCACTGGTACTACAGAATCAGTCATCACAGTTACAACAGAATCAGCCTTCACAGGTACTACAGAATCAGTTTTCACAGAATCAGTTTTGCTGAATCATCTTTTATGTCGAACACTCGAACCTGAGTCTTACTGCCTTGTTTTGTTGTTAATATTTGCTTTACCCAGTACACTGTCCAGTGTTGTGCTTTACCCAGTACACTGTCCAGTGTTGTGCTTTACCCAGTACACTGTCCAGTGTTGTGCTTTACCCAGTACACTGTCCAGTGTTGTGCTTTACCCAGTACACTGTCCAGTGTTGTGCTTTACCCAGTACACTGTCCAGTGTTGTGCTTTACCCAGTACACTGTCCAGTGTTGTGCTTTACCCAGTACACTGTCCAGTGTTGTGCTTTACCCAGTACACTGTCCAGTGTTGTGCTTTACCCAGTACACTGTCCAGTGTTGTGCTTTACCCAGTACACTGTCCAGTGTTGTGCTTTACCCAGTACACTGTCCAGTGTTGTGCTTTACCCAGTACACTGTCCAGTGTTGTGCTTTACCCAGTACACTGTCCAGTGTTGTGCTTTACCCAGTACACTGTCCAGTGTTGTGCTTTACCCAGTACACTGTCCAGTGTTGTGCTTTACCCAGTACACTGTCCAGTGTTGTGCTTTACCCAGTACACTGTCCAGTGTTGTGCTTTACCCAGTACACTGTCCAGTGTTGTGCTTTACCCAGTACACTGTCCAGTGTTGTGCTTTACCCAGTACACTGTCCAGTGTTCTGCTTTACCCAGTACACTGTCCAGTGTTCTGCTTTACCCAGTACACTGTCCAGTGTTCTGCTTTACCCAGTACACTGTCCAGTGTTGTGCTTTACCCAGTACACTGTCCAGTGTTCTGCTTTACCCAGTACACTGTCCAGTGTTGTGCTGTACTGTCCAGTGTTGTGTTTTACCCAGTACACTGTCCAGTGTTGTGCTTTACCCAGTACACTGTCCAGTGTTCTGCTACACTGTCCAGTGTTGTGTTTTATCCAGTACACTGTCCAGTGTTCTGCTTTACCCAGTACACTGTCCAGTGTTCTGCTTTACCCAGTACACTGTCCAGTGTTCTGCTTTACCCAGTACACTGTCCAGTGTTGTGTTTTACCCAGTACACTGTTGTTGTGCTTTACCCAGTACACTGTCCAGTCTTGTGCTTTACCCAGTACACTGTCCAGTCTTGTGCTTTACCCAGTACACTGTCCAGTGTTGTGCTTTACCCAGTACACTGTCCAGTGTTCTGCTTTACCCAGTACACTGTCCAGGGTTGTGCTTTACCCAGTACACCAGTACAGTACTGTCCAGTCTTGTGCTTTACCCAGTACACTGTCCAGTCTTGTGCTTTACCCAGTACACTGTCCAGTCTTGTGCTTTACCCAGTACACTGTCCAGTCTTGTGCTTTACCCAGTACACTGTCCAGTCTTGTGCTTTACCCAGTACCCAGTACACTGTCCAGTGTTGTGCTTTACCCAGTACACTGTCCAGTGTTGTGCTTTACCCCGTACACTGTCCAGTGTTGTGCTTTACCCAGTACACTGTCCAGTGTTGTGCTTTACCCAGTGTCCAGTGTTGTGCTTTACCCAGTACACTGTTGTTGTGCTTTACCCAGTACACTGTCCAGTACAGTACACTGTCCAGTGTTCTGTTTACCCAGTACACTTTGTTCTGCTTTACCCAGTACACTGTCCAGTGTTGTGCTTTACCCAGTACACTGTCCAGTGTTGTGCACTTTACCCAGTACACTGTCCAGTGTTGTGTACTTTACCCAGTACACTGTCCAGTGTTGTGTACACTTTGTTCTGCTTTACCCAGTACACTGTCCAGTGTTCTGCTTTACCCAGTACACTGTCCAGTGTTGTGCTTTACCCAGTACACTGTCCAGTGTTCTGCTTTACCCAGTGCTTTACCCAGTACACTGTCCAGTGTTGTGCTTTACCCAGTACACTGTCCAGTGTTGTGCTTTACCCAGTACACTGTCCAGTGTTGTGCTTTAGTGTTGTGCCCAGTACACTGTCCAGTGTTGTGCTTTACCCAGTACACTGTCCAGTGTTGTGCTTTACCCAGTACACTGTCCAGTGTTGTGCTTTACCCAGTACACTGTCCAGTGTTGTGCTTTACCCAGTACACTGTCCAGTGTTGTGCTTTACCCAGTACAGTACTGTCCAGTGTTGTGCTTTACTTTACCAGTACACTGTCCAGTGTTGTGCTTTACCCAGTACACTGTCCAGTGTTGTGCTTTACCCAGTACACTGTCCAGTGTTGTGCTTTACCCAGTACACTGTCCAGTGTTGTGCTTTACCCAGTACACTGTCCAGTGTTGTGCTTTACCCAGTACACTGTAGTGTTCTGCTTTACCCAGTACACTGTCCAGTGTTCTGCTGCACTGTTACCCAGTACACTGTCCAGTGTTTTACCCAGTGCTTTACCCAGTACACTGTCCAGTGTTGTGCTTTACCCAGTACACTGTCCAGTGTTGTGCTTTACCCAGTACACTGTCCAGTGTTCTGCTTTACCCAGTACACTGTCCAGTGTTGTGCTTTACCCAGTACACTGTCCAGTGTTCTGCTTTACCCAGTACACTGTCCAGTGTTGTGCTTTACCCAGTACACTGTCCAGTGTTGTGCTTTACCCAGTACACTGTCCAGTGTTGTGCTTTACCCAGTACACTGTCCAGTGTTGTGCTTTACCCAGTACACTGTCCAGTGTTGTGCTTTACCCAGTACACTGTCCAGTGTTGTGCTTTACCCAGTACACTGTCCAGTGTTGTGCTTTACCCAGTACACTGTCCAGTGTTCTGCTTTACCCAGTACACTGTCCAGTGTTCTGCTTTACCCAGTACACTGTCCAGTGTTGTGTTTTACCCAGTACCCAGTACAGTACTGTCCAGTGTTGTGCTTTACCCAGTACACTGTCCAGTTGTCCAGTGTTGTGCTTTACCCAGTACACTGTCCAGTGTTGTGCTTTACCCAGTACAGTGTTGTGCTTTACTGTCCAGTGTTGTGCTTTACCCAGTACACTGTCCAGTGTTGTGCTTTACCCAGTACACTGTCCAGTGTTGTGCTTTACCCAGTACACTGTCCAGTGTTGTGCTTTACCCAGTACACTGTCCAGTGTTGTGCTTTACCCAGTACACTGTCCAGTGTTGTGCTTTACCCAGTACACTGTCCAGTGTTGTGCTTTACCCAGTACACTGTCCAGTGTTGTGCTTTACCCAGTACACTGTCCCGTGTTGTGCTTTTACCCAGTACACTGTCCAGTGTTCTGCTTTACCCAGTACACTGTCCAGTGTTGTGCTTTACCCAGTACACTGTCCAGTGTTCTGCTTTACCCAGTACACTGTCCAGTGTTCTGCTTTACCCAGTACACTGTCCAGTGTTGTGCTTTACCCAGTACACTGTCCAGTGTTGTGCTTTACCCAGTACACTGTCCAGTGTTGTGCTTTACCCAGTACACTGTCCAGTGTTGTGCTTTACCCAGTACACTGTCCAGTGTTCTGCTTTACCCAGTACACTGTCCAGTGTTGTGTTTTACCCAGTACACTGTCCAGTGTTGTGTTTTACCCAGTACACTGTCCAGTGTTCTGCTTTACCCAGTACACTGTCCAGTGTTCTGCTTTACCCAGTACACTGTCCAGTGTTGTGCTTTACCCAGTACACTGTCCAGTGTTGTGCTTTACCCAGTACACTGTCCAGTGTTCTGCTTTACCCAGTACACTGTCCAGTGTTCTGCTTTACCCAGTACACTGTCCAGTGTTCTGCTTTATAGAACACTCGTGACAAGCCCTGACCATGACTTCCTAGCCTCACCACCTCTGACATTGTCTCTTAACCTCACCTCCTGTGACACTGTCTGTCTCCTAACCTCACCTCCTGTGACATTGTCTCCTAACCTTACCACCCCTGACATTGTCTGTCTCCTAACCTCACCTCCTGTGACACTGTGTCTGTCTCCTAACCTCACCTCCTGTGACACTGTCTGTCTCCTAACGTCACCTCCTGTGACATTGTCTCCTAACCTCACCACCCCTGACATTGTCTGTCTCCTAACCGCTGAAGATATTCTTCAGTATATGGATTAGTTATTTCCCTATGTGGTCCACTGAGTGGCTAACCCGACAGTCTGCAGTTTTGAGACTCTCTGATCGCGGGTTCTATCCCCGCCCGTGTTATGGTTTCTTTGCAATCGTGTCATTACGATTTCGTGAGTCAAATTAATAAAATTGTTTGCCTTCCTCTCATCAACGGTTTATAGATTTAGTTCTTTGCTTGTCTGCTATCTGGTCCTCTCAGTTTCAGTGTCAGTCTCGTCACGAGTTTCTTTGATGACGTGTCAACTTTACTGGTGCACTACTGGCTTAGTGGTGCATGCCTGCTCATCGATTACATATGCAGTAGACCGATGTTTAACACGGTAGTTACGTTCCTGAAACAGCAGTCTTAGTTAAAACCGTGTTAGACAAACTGAAGAACTTATGGGAAAAACAGGGTTATGTTCCTGGGAGCCTCCAAAAAGGAAAAACAACTGAGTTACCTTGCACCAGTAAGCTTCACACAGTGCAGCCTTGAAACTGAGGTTTCAGTTCACTTGTGTGGTACTTGAGTGAGGTAATACATCACTTAGTACAATATAAAATGTGCTTCTTGTGCCTCTCCATATTCCTTTGAGGATATGTAAGAGCATGAAAGCACTCAGGATTTCCTTATTTTTTCACTGATATTTACAGTAACGTGACTTTATTGTGATGTCTCTGATATACTATTAAATTATTATTGCATTATAGGTATAAACTTTACAACAACTATGTATCGTTGATGCAAAATTTCTGTTTAATGATGAGTTTTACATTCAAAAGTTTGGTAAGGCAATTGGAAATCCTTTCTGGCCTATCTTTAGCAATTTGAACATGGAATATCTTGAAACAAGACTGCTGAATAAATCCTTCCCAGTAGAGGTAAGTGGTACAGAAATATTGATGATTCATACCTAATGCCTAAGAATAGAGATATAAAGCATTTCCATGTTGAATTAACTAGTTTAGGTCATTATATAAATTTTACTGATGTGTTTGAACTAAATAACTCATTGCCTTTTTTGGTAGATGTCTTAATTATTAAAGGAAACAATGATTTTAAATCCAAAATGTACACAGAAAACCAACAAATAACTGTTCGTACACACTATTATTCTTCACATCAAAACAGAGTTAAACTTTCTCTATTAGTAAGTTTATTCAGATATACACAAATACAGTTACATAGATTATCATACATAGCAGCATATGTGTAGAGAACCTGGGATAACCAAAAAAAGTCAGAGTGACTTATTTCCATATTTTTGAGAGCATTGCATATTTTCATCCCAGAGATTATTGATGGCCAAATTTGTTAGACTTATGAACGAGCTAATGATCCAAAATACTCAAAATACTTAATTGATAAATCCTTTAAAACTTCTAGAAATATATTTTATAATTCAAAATAGGACAAATAATCATATTTACCTAACAATATGTTGGTTCTCCTTTACCATCAAAAAACTTTTTGGTACACATTCTCTGCTTAAGAAATTAGATATCAAAGTTGTTGAAAAATACTGTTACACTAAAAATTTCTGATTAGAAATTATCCACAAAAATGTTGATGGAGATTCGTCTGTAAAAACTTGCATTTGTGGTCACAGAGGTGCCTGTGCTAACTTTCCTATGGTGTAGAAATATACCTAGTTGGATGAATCTTATTGTGGCTAGCTGGTCTAGTGGCTAACGCGACGGGCTGGACTTTTGAGACTCTATGACCGCGGGTTCAATCCCGGCCGGGGGTATGGTTTATTTGCAATCGTGTCATTACGATTTCTTAAGTCATGTTGACAGCAGTGAAGGGACTTGAGCTAGAGTTCGTCACGGCCACGCTAGCTGGAGATTCGTCTGTAAAAACTTGCATTTGTGGTCACAGAGGTGCCTGTGCTAACTTTCCTATGGTGTAGAAATATACCTAGTTGGATGAATCTTATTGTGGCTAGCCGGTCTAGTGGCTAACGCGACGGTCTGGAGTTTTGAGACTATGACCGCGGGTTCAATCCCAGCCGGGGGTATGGTTTTCTTGTAGACAATGAAGTTTATTATGGTCAAACTGGAAAAAGTCTTGAACTAAGATTACAACTTAAATATAGGATTAAAACAAGGCAAGAGACTAATTCTCAAATTTTTCATGTGAGAGGTTTTAACCAGCCACTTGATTTTCAAAAGCATGTCTAAGGTTGAGAGAAATATAATTGAATGGAACTTCATAAATAACAGCATTGATTTCAGTATAATAGTTCAGGGTTATGTAAATTAGATCCATCATACTGAGTCGGGTGTAATGTCATATGGAGCTTATATACTGTCAGGAGGTGAGATGTAGATGTAGTGTGATGGACTGATTACATCGTCTTCACATCTCTTCTGCTTCTTCCAACTTTTCTGTAATCGACTGAAGAAGCCTACTGAGGAGGCAAAATGTTTCAAAATAAAGATACCTAATTATTGCAAATGTGTCTTAGCTAACAACTCTTTATCGAGATGTCAGAATGATAGTCTTAATTTTGCTAGTCACTCATATACTGCAGCACTTATTTCGTTGATGTCCATCACAGGAGATGTGCTCGGTATTATACTCACCCCAAGATACTTTTCCTTGAGTGAGGTTTGTAGCCTTTGGCCCCTTAGACTGTGCTCCGTCTGCAGTCTTCTTTGCCATTCCTATATCTTCATGACTTTGCACCTAGTGGGGTTGAACTCCAGGAGCCAGTTACTGAACCAGACCTGCAGCGTGTCCAGATTCCTTTGTAGTCCTGCTCTATCTTTCTTCGACTGAATTCTCCTCATTAACTTCTCATCGTCTACATGCAAGGACACTTCTGAGTCTGTTCCTTTCGATATGTCATTCACATATAAATGACCTCGAGGGAGACAGGAGCTGTAGTGGGGAAACAAGTGTAGTCAAGGACAAAATAAAACCAATATTACAAACTAGTAATACCACAGGAGATAGCAAACAAGAGGACTCCACTAGCAATAGTGAGGATATATTACCAGAAACAACTGGTGGGAGCTCCATTGTTAGTGCTAGTGAGGATAGGAATGAGACAGGTAAACATGCACCAACAGGGAATACAGTCACAGAAACCCAAGGCAAACGGAAACCAAGCCTGTGCACATACTATGCACTTGGTATCTGCAGGCATGGGAAATCTGGAAAAACAGATGGGACGTGCAACTATGACCACCCTAGAAAATGCCATGCCCATATGACAACAGGAAAATGCAAACTCCCTTCCTGTAAGCTTTTTCACCCTGAAATGTGTACCTCTTCAGTACAGGAAAGACTGTGCTATAACTTAAATTGCCAGGCACACCATCTAAAGGGGACAAAAAGATACAAAACATCCAGGCCATGGGAAAACCTGGGTAGCCACAGCCACTCAAGAGGGAGAGGTTTTTTAGTGCCAGGAAGGAAAAAAAACTGGCAGGAAATGGCGGAAATCGTACGCCAAATCCAGTCATTTCTGGAGTGGAACCACAGTCGATGACCTCCACTCCAAACCAACAGATACAGATACTAGAGCCGGAAAAAAAAGTCCTCCCCCCCAGTACCACCAATGCCACCAGTCCGATGACATTCTTCTTTGCAAATATACAGGATCTAAAGCCAGCAACAAACAACAAAATACCTTTCATCCGTGGACAGCTTGCAGAGGCAAATGCAATATTTGCGGCTTTCACAGAGACCCATATAAAGGATCACTTGGACAACGAAATATGGATCCCAGGTTACAACCTATACAGATGCGACAGAGTGAACAGGCAAAAGGAGGGGGTTGGCCTGTACATTGCAGAGTCACTTGTTTGCACAGAACTGCTTAATGCCTCAAATGATGTAGTGGAAGTTTTAGCAGTAAAGATCGAGAACCAAAACTTAGTCATTGTGGTAGTCTACAAGTCTCAAGATGCAACGTCCCAGCAATTCCAGGAGCAGCTGTCAAAAATTGACCAATGTCTACAAAATCTGCCAGCTTCTGCCCCAAACATATTGCTCCTGGGGGATTTCAACTTGAGGCACCTAAAATGGAGGAATATAGCAAATAATGTTGTTGCAGTGATAACACCAGGAGGCAGCTCTGACGAGAAGTCACACACACACGAGCTTTTAAATCTCTGCGCAAAATTCAACTTAAACCAGCAAATAATAGAGCCTATTAGACTGGAGAATACACTAGACCTCATCTTCACTAACAATGATGATCTGATACGAAATGTCACCATATCAAAAACAATATACTCAGATCACAACATAATCGAGGTTCAGACATGTATGCGCGAAGCCCCAGACCGACAAAATAGGATTAGTCACGAGGGAGCCTTCACCAAATTCAACTTCAATAACAAGAATATAAAGTGGGACCAAGTAAATCAAGTCCTAAACAATATAAGCTGGGAAGATAGACTATGCAACACAGACTCCAACTTATGCCTAGAGCAGAATAACTCGGTGGCACTCGATGTATGCTCAAGACTCATTCCTTTAAGAAAAAGGGGGAGTAGATGTAAAATAGAAAGAGACAGGCGCTCCCTTTACAGGCGACGGAAAAGAATAACAGAGCGGCTAAAAGAGGCCAACATATCTGAAATGCGTAGGGAGTCACTGGTCAGAGAAATAGCAAACATCGAACTTAAGCTAAAGGAATCTTATAGGAGTCAGGAATCGCGGGAAGAACTTAAAGCCATATATGAAATCGAAAGAAACCCAAAGTATTTCTTTTCTTATGCCAAATCAAAGTCGAGAACAACGTCCAGTATTGGGCCCCTACTTAAACAAGATGGGTCCTACACAGATGACTGCAAGGAAATGAGAGAGCCACAGAATTTGGTTAATACAAGCCTATCTGATATTATCCTGACACCAAATGACTTCGAACAGGCGATAAATGACATGCCCATGCACTCTGCCCCAGGGCCAGACTCATGGAACTCCGTGTTCATCAAGAACTGCAGGAAACCCCTATCACGAGCTTTTACCATCCTATGGAGAGGGAGCATGGACACGGGGGTCGTCCCACAGTTA
Source organism: Cherax quadricarinatus (assembly GCF_038502225.1). Taxonomy (NCBI): domain Eukaryota; kingdom Metazoa; phylum Arthropoda; class Malacostraca; order Decapoda; family Parastacidae; genus Cherax; species Cherax quadricarinatus. Next base: position 8,984,362 of record NC_091383.1, read on the forward strand.
CTAAACACAACAGAGATAGCCCCACTCCACAAAGGGGGCAGTAAAGCAACAGCAAAGAACTACAGACCGATAGCACTAACATCTCGTATCATAAAAATCTTTGAAAGGGTCCTAAGAAGCAAGACCGCCACCCATCTAGATACCCATCAATTGCACAACCCAGGGCAACATGGGTTTAGAGCAGGTCGCTCCTGTCTGTTTCAGCTACTGGATCACTACGACAAGGTCCTAGGTGCACTAGAAGACAAAAAGAATGTAATATATACAGACTTTGCAAAAGCCTTCGACAAGTGTGACCATGGTGTAACAGCGCACAAAATGCGTGCTAAAGGAATAACAGGAAAAGTTGGTCGATGGATCTATAATTTCCTCACTAACAGAACACAGAGAGTAGTCGTCAACAGAGTAAAGTCCGAGGCAGCTACCATGAATAGCTCTGTTCCACAAGGAGGCCTGGTCACAGACCGGGCCGCGGGGGCGTTGACCCCCGGAACTCTCTCCAGGTAAACTCCAGATAAACTCGCTCCCATCTTGTTTCTCATCCTCATATCTGACATAGCCAAGGATGTCAGCCACAGCACCATGTCTCCCTTTGCAGATGACACCCGAATCTGCATGACAGTGTCTTCCATTGCAGACACTGCAAGGCTCCAGGCGGACATCAACCAAATCTTTCAGTGGGCTGCAGAAAACATATGAAATTCAACGATGAGAAATTTCAATTACTCCGATGTGGTAAACATGAGGAAATTAAAACTTCATCGGAGTACAAAACAAATTCCTTCCACAAAATAGAGCGAAAAACCAACGTCAAAGACCTGGGAGTGATCATGTCGGAGGATCTCACCTTCAAGGACCATAACATTGTATCAATCGCATCTGCTAGAAAAATGACAGGATGGATAATGAGAACCTTCAAAACTAGGGATGCCAAGCCCGTGATGACACTCTTCAGGTCGCTTGTTCTATCTAGGCTGGAATATTGCTGCACACTAACAGCACCTTTCAAGGCAGGTGAAATTGCTGACCTAGAAAATGTACAGAGAACCTTCACGGCGCGCATAACGGAGATAAAACACCTCAATTACTGAGAGCGCTTGAGGTTCCTAAACCTGTATTCCCTGGAACGCAGGCGGGAGAGATACATGATTATATACACCTGGAAAATCCTAGAGGGACTAGTACCGAACTTGCACACGAAAATCACTCACTACGAAAGCAAAAGACTTGGCAGACGATGCAACATCCCCCCAATGAAAAGCAGGGGTGTCACTAGCATGTTAAGAGACAATACAATAAGTGTCAGGGGCCCGAGACTGTTCAACTGCTTCCCAGCATACATAAGGGGGATTACCAATAGACCCCTGGCAGTCTTCAAGCTGGCACTGGACAAGCACCTAAAGTCGGTACCTGACCAGCCGAGCTGTGGCTCGTACGTTGGATTGCGTGCAGCCAGCAGTAACAGCCTGGTTGACCAGGCTCTGATCCACCAGGAGGCCTGGTCACAGACCGGGCAGTGGGGGCGTTGACCTCCAGGTAAACTCCAGGTAAACATTTACTAGAAACAGCACCGGTCCTAGGACTGACCCCTGTGGAACTCTGCTCGTCACATGCGCCCACTCTGACACCTCGTCACGTACCATGACTCGCTCTTGCCTTCCCATCAGGTATTCTCCAATACACTGCAGTGCTTTCCATGCTATACCTGCCTGGTTCTCCAGCTTTCGCACTAATCTCCTATGTGGATCTGTGCTAAAAGCCTTCTTACAGTCCAAGAAAACGCAATCTACCCATCTCTCTTTCTCTCTCTCTCTCTCGTCTTACTGTTGTCACCCTGTCACAGAACTCCAGTAGTTTTGTGACACAGGATTTCCCATCCCTGAATCTGTGCTGATTGTCGTGAATAAGCTGATTGTCATCTAGATGTTCCACCACTCTTCTGATAATCTTCTCCATGACTTTGCATACTATACAAGTCAGTGACATTGGTCTGTAATTTAATGTTGTGTGTCTGTCTCCTTTTTTTAAAAAACTGGGACTACATTTGCTGTTTTCCATACCCCTGGCAGCAGCTGTGTTTCGATAGATGTGTTGAAGATTGTTGTTAGTACACAGAGTGTCTCTGCTCCCTCTCTCAGGACCCATGGAGAGATGTTATCCGGCCCCATTGCCTTTGAAGTATGTAGTTTTCTTAGCAGCCTCTTCACCTCCTCCTCGGTTTTATGTATTGTGTCCAGCACTTGATGGTGTACCCCACCACACCGTCTTTCTGGAGTCCTTTCTGTCTCCACTATGATTTCTTCTTTAAATCTTTTGTTGAGCTCCTCACATACTTCTTGGTCGTTTCTTGTGATCTTCCCTCCTTCTTTCCTCATCCTGATTACCTGGTCCCTGGTCCTTGACTGTTGTTTTCTTCCTGATGTGACTGTACAACAGCTGCAGGTCGGACATGGCTTTCTCCGCTATGTCATTTTCGTATTGTCGATGGGCTTCCCTCCTTGTCTGTGCATATTCATTTCTTGCACTTCGACTACTCTCCTGTGTGTGTGTGTGTGTGTGTGTGTGTGTGTGTGACTTGATTAGCTGGGAGAGAAATAGAAGGTGACGATTTAGAGAAGCGAATGAGTTTCACTAATTTGTAAGGATTGATCATCGAGGTAAATTTGGAAGGGTATCCCTTTGCAATGTTGCAAAAGTTCATTAAACGTAACTAGGGAAGAGTACTTCACCGGTACTCAACTACATTGATAAAATGGTTATAACTATGACCATAATTTTTAAAGAGGTGGACCGGTATGCCAGGGGAAGGCCTCGGTCAGATGACCAAAAGCTCCAATGGCGAATCATCTGACCCGAGTCAGGAAACACTTGTCCTGATTGCTGACGAACCTTACCTAACCTAACCAGTACCAAAGTCACTACCTATGATAATCTAGAACTGTGCAATTGATAGTGGAGAACCGTGATGGACAAACACTTTTCCACACCCATAGTATCCCACATCCACACTCTCCTACACCCACACAATCTCCCCACTCCCACTCTCTCCTATACCCACACACTCTCCATGCCAGCTGTCTCCCACACCCACACACTCTCCCACACCCACACACTCTCCCACACTCTCACACTCTCCCACACTCACACTCTCCCTGGCGTCAGCTTCTTAACACTGGCAACCTCCTCTCATGTCACATTTTCTCGCCAAAATTCCGTATTGGCTGAAAAATATTGGAAGCAAAGTGTTTTTTCCTAAAATTTGCTTTCGAATGCACTCATGGTGTGTTTTTTTTACATGACTGATATTTATTGTGTGTGTGTGTGTGTGTGTATACTCACTGAGTTGTGTTTGCGGTGGTCGAGACTCAGCTCCTGGCTCCGTCTCCTCGGCCAATTTCATCAGCACCTTTGATATTTTACTTATCATACATTTACTCTTATCATACCATATCAACTATTAAGTTCAACTCCATCACTGCCTCATCCACATCATTCCACTTATCAACCAGCCTCAGACAAAATCAATTATTTCTCACATCCCAGTGGAACAGCTGTGCCTTCATTGATCCAGGTTTTTGTTGTTAGGTAAGACACATATGCAACAGTTAGACAACTTTATTCCGAAACGTTTCGCCTACACAATAGGCTTCTTCAGTCGAATACAGAAAATAGGCAGGAACAGTAGAGATGTGAAGACGACGTAATCAGTCCATCACCCTTGAAGTCGTAGAATTTGAGGTTGTCAGTCCCTCGGCCTGGAGAAGTTCAGTTCCATAGTCAGGTTTTCTTAATTCAAACAGCTTTCCTAGTTGCCCTATCACTTCCTATTAAGATCTTGTGTGTAGTAGTAACGTTTTCCCTTGTCTCTCTTGTTTCTAAGGTCGTCAGATTCAATTCCTTCAAGGTCTCCTTGTTGTGGACTCTTCTTAATTCTGATAGTAACTCTTCCAAACATCTGGACCTTTTTCACGCCTCTTCATGTGCTTTTATTGGTGGTATTTATTTACTGGTGTAAAGAATTTATAATTCAAGTGTTGAATGTTTATTTAATGGTTTGTTAATCTTGCATTTACCGCCGCTGTTATACGGTTTGTGTGCAATTGCGACGATATACAAGTTATTTTCACCGCCATTTTTTTCACACTGATATTTACAGCTGATCTCACCACATGATGTACTCTGTGTCTGGTTTGCTCTCTTCTCCAAAATGCATAACATTTCATTTAGTTGGATTGAACTCTATATACCACTTGTATGACGTCTTCAGTCTGTTAAGGTCTCTCTGCAGGTATGTTAGGGTGTTAGGTAAGACACATATGCAACAGTTAGGTATCTTTATTTCGAAATAAAGATACCTAACTGTTGCATATGTGTCTTACCTAACAATCTGTCGGTATTTTATACCATTTTAATGTTCAGGTATGTTAGGGACAACAGGGGTCCTAACGGTGATCCTTTAGGAATCCCACTCGCTACTCTCCCGTTCTGTCTTATCCCTTACTGTTACTCACTGCCTTCTGTTATTAGGTATCCTCGTAAGAAACCCCGTTAAGAGGTTTCCTGTGTTCTCTCTTTTATTCTGTTTTATTCGCCCATTTATCAAATTTCCGCTCATAACTCGAGAAAACCTTATTCAATCATCTTCAAAGTTTTCATGCTTGTGTACGGTAACGAGGACCACATTCTTGGAACAATTTGTTCACGTGATCTATGGCCAGAGTGTAGGACTCATTCCCAGCATCATGGGATGCCTCAGATAACTTCTAAATTCCTCAGTAGCATAACTTTGAACGTTCAAAAAACTTGCCTCTCAATTCGGCGTCATCGTAAGAGTGTAATTCAAGAGTGTAGATACAGGAGTGATCATTTATGTGCAAAATTATGTGGATTGTTATTGCAGTTAAATTGTGTATTTACTTCTGATCGGCTTCAATATCTGATGCATCTGATATCCAAAATACCACTCATTAAATTTTTGCTGCATTAAAATTTATAAAGTTTGGAATATTTGGAATCCGCTCTATAGACTCATCTGATTGGCTTCAAATTTTCACCACTGGTTTGGCTTCCTGATCGCCGGGTTCACGCTGGTGTGGCTTCCTGATCGCCGGGTTCACGCTGGTGTGGCTTCCTGATCGCCGGGTTCACGCTGGTGTGGCTTCCTGATCGCCGGGTTCACGCTGGTGTGGCTTCCTGATCGCCGGGTTCACGCTGGTGTGGCTTCCTATTACGAAACTGAATTCCAGGAGGCACTGGAGAGGCAATTTATTATCCAGGAGGCACTGGAGAGGCAGTTTATCTAGGAGGCACTGGAGTGGCAATTATCCAGGAGGCACTGGAGAGGCAATTTATTATCCAGGAGGCACTGGAGAGGCAATTTATTATCCAGGAGGCACTGGAGAGGCAGTTTATCTAGGAGGCACTGGAGTGGCAATTATCCAGGAGGCACTGGAGAGGCAATTTATTATCCAGGAGGCACTGGAGAGGCAATTTATTATCCAGGAGGCACTGGAGAGGCAATTTATTATCCAGGAGGCACTGGAGAGGCAGTTTATCTAGGAGGCACTGGAGTGGCAATTATCCAGGAGGCACTGGAGAGGCAATTTATTATCCAGGAGGTACTGTAGTGGCAATTTATTATCCAGGAGGTACTGTAGTGACAATTTATTATCCAGGAGGTACTGTAGTGGCAATTTATTATCCAGGAAGTACTGTAGTGACAATTTATTATCCAGGAGGTACTGTAGTGGCAATTTATTATCCAGGAGGTACTGTAGTGGCAATTTATTATCCAGGAGGTACTGTAGTGGCAATTTATTATCCAGGAGGTACTGTAGTGGCAATTTATTATCCAGGAGGTACTGTAGTGGCAATTTATTATCCAGGAGGTACTGTAGTGGCAATTTATTATCCAGGAGGTATGTGGTTCACGCTCGTATTGGGAATAATGAGTCCAATTTGCCATTTTTGTTTAATAGGGATTCAGGGAAACCGGCAGGCCGGACTTGAGTCCTGGAGATGGGAAGTACAGTGCCTGCACTCTGAAGGAGGGGTGTTAATGTTGCAGTTTAAAAACTGTAGTGTAAAGCACCCTTCTGGCAAGACAGTGATGGAGTGAATGATGGTGAAAGTTTTTCTTTTTCGGGCCACCCTGCCTTGGTGAGCCACCCTGCCTTGGTGGGCCACCCTGCCTTGGTGAGCCACTCTGCCTTGGTGGGCCACTCTGCCTTGGTGGCCACCCTGCCTTGGTGGCCACCCTGCCTTGGTGGCCACCCTGCCTTGGTGGGCCACCCTGCCTTGGTGCGCCACCCTGCCTTGGTGGGCCACCCTGCCTTGGTGGCCACCCTGCCTTGGTGGCCACCCTGCCTTGGTGGCCACCCTGCCTTGGTGGCCACCCTGCCTTGGTGGGCCACCCTGCCTTGGTGGCCACCCTGCCTTGGTGGGCCACCCTGCCTTGGTGGCCACCCTGCCTTGGTGGGCCACCCTGCCTTGGTGGGCCACCCTGCCTTGGTGGCCACCCTGCCTTGGTGGCCACCCTGCCTTGGTGGCCACCCTGCCTTGGTGGCCACCCTGCCTTGGTGGCCACCCTGCCTTGGTGGCCACCCTGCCTTGGTGGCCACCCTGCCTTAGTGGCCACCCTGCCTTGGTGGCCACCCTGCCTTGGTGGCCACCCTGCCTTGGTGGCAACCCTGCCTTGGTGGCCACCCTGCCTTGGTGGCCACCCTGCCTTAGTGGCCACCCTTCCTTAGTGGCCACCCTGCCTTAGTGGCCACCCTGCCTTAGTGGCCACCCTGCCTTGGTGGCCACCCTGCCTTAGTGGCCACCCTGCCTTAGTGGGAATCGGCCAGTGTGTTAATTATAAAAAAAAACTGTTGATATTCAGTGACTAAAGAATGCTTCTTCAGATCGGCTTCAAATTATTAACAGTGATGTACTCTGTAAGGAGCATAATGACTCGTTACCTCATCTTTTGAATATAGTTCTACTGTCTTTTAATTATGTCCTAGAATCTGTATTGATAAAGCCACTGGAGGGCGAAACGTCTACAATAAAGATACCCAGATGTTGCACAAGTGTCTCAACTTTCAGGTGTAAATTTGATTTTCTTGTGAAATCAGATCAATTACTGGATAATTTTTGTATTAAGACATCGGCTGTGTCCCACCAAGGTATGATAGTAAAAAAAAAAAAATCTTTCACCATTGTTCACTCCATCACTGTCTTGCCAGAGGCACGTTTACACTGTAGTTATAAAACTGGAACATTAACACTAATATCTTTTCTTATTACCTTCACGTCTTCACATTTATGATCTACTGGTGTTTATTTTGATCCGAGGAATTTTGATTTCGAAATATTTACTAAATATTTTGTTTCTCATGTAATAACTGGAGAATGCCTCTTTCGATTGGCTTCAAACCCTTAACGCTGGTGTATTTTAACCGATTTATTTTTTTGTGTTAATTTTGGGCTGTGTGGGTTCCATCTTGAAATTTTTAAAGTAATTTTATTAAATTGGATATTCTTATAAAACCTAAAAAAATAAAGGTTTATTCTCATTGGATACCTGGAGTATACCTGGAGTATACCTGGAGTATACCTGGAGTATACCTGGAGTATGACTGGAGTATACCTGGAGTATACCTGGAGTATACCTGGAGTATGACTGGAGTATACCTGGAGTATACCTGGAGTATACCTGGAGTATACCTGGAGTATGACTGGAGTATACCTGGAGTATGACTGGAGTATACCTGGAGTATGACTGGAGTATACCTGGAGTATACCTGGAGTATGACTGGAGTATACCTGGAGTATACCTGGAGTATACCTGGAGTATACCTGGAGTATGACTGGAGTATACCTGGAGTATGACTGGAGTATACCTGGAGTATGACTGGAGTATACCTGGAGTATGACTGGAGTATACCTGGAGTATACCTGGAGTATGACTGGAGTATACCTGGAGTATACCTGGAGTATACCTGGAGTATGACTGGAGTATACCTGGAGTATGACTGGAGTATACCTGGAGTATACCTGGAGTATGACTGGAGTATACCTGGAGTATACCTGGAGTATACCTGGAGCATACCTGGAGTATACCTGGAGCATACCTGGAGTATGACTGGAGTATACCTGGAGTATACCTGGAGTATGACTAGAGTATACCTGGAGCATACCTGGAGTATGACTAGAGTATACCTGGAGCATACCTGGAGTATACCTGGAGTATACCTGGAGTATACCTGGAGTATGACTGGAGTATACCTGGAGTATGACTGGAGTATACCTGGAGCATACCTGGAGTATACCTGGAGTATACCTGGAGCATACCTGGAGTATACCTGGAGTATACCTGGAGTATACCTGGAGCATACCTGAAGTATACCTGGAGTATACCTGGAGCATACCTGGAGTATACCTGGAGTATACCTGGAGTATACCTGGAGCATACCTGGAGTATACCTGGAGCATACCTGGAGTATACCTGGAGCATACCATGAGTATACCTGGAGTATACCTGGAGCATACCTGGAGTATACCTGGAGTATACCTGGAGCATACCATGAGTATACCTGGAGCATACCTGGAGTATACCTGGAGTATACCTGGAGCATACCTGGAGTATACCTGGAGCATACCTGGAGCATACCTGGAGCATACCTGGAGTATACCTGGAGTATACCTGGAGCATACCATGAGTATACCTGGAGCATTCCTGGAGCATACCTGGAGTATACCTGGAGTATACCTGGAGCATACCTGGAGTATACCTGGAGTATACCTGGAGCATACCTGGAGTATACCTGGAGCATACCATGAGTATACCTGGAGCATTCCTGGAGTATACCTGGAGTATACCTGGAGTATACCTGGAGTATACCTGGAGCATACCTGGAGTATACCTGGAGTATACCTGGAGTATACCTGGCGTATACCTGGAGCATACCTGGAGCATACCTGGAGGGTGTTTCGGGGGTCACCGCCCCCGAGGAACGGTCCATAACCAGGATTTGTGGTAGATGAGAGCCTGATCAACCAGGCTGTTACTGCTGGCTGCAAGCAAACCGACGTACGAACAACCCGGTTGGTCAGCTAATGACTAGAAATACTGAAAAAATCCCATTTTTTGATCATTTTTATATGTAATAATGATAGACTTTCCCGTTTTCTTTACATTCGATAGATCTTTCTTAAATAACATTAAAATATTTCTTTCATTTAGCTTCAAGTATTTCTTAATGGAAGGTTTGAATTTAATGTGGTTTAAATACGTTCTAAAATTCCGCATTTTGAGAGATTTGTGATAATAATTTCCTTATGATGATTTGTGAATGCGTTTTCTGATTTGCTCGAGATTTTCAGTACTAATATTTAACTGCATTAAAAACGTATGCCGCACTCTGCACTATTCTATTCGAGTGTTTTGAGATACAAGGGACTGGGGTTAGGCATCACAGGGATAACTTTCTCGAATCTTGCAGTGACCAAAATACGCCCTGACCCAATCCTTTTTCTGCTTGTTTTTCTAATTTATGAACTAATCTCTAGTGAGCAACTGAATCAAATTCTTTCTCTGAGATATTTTTTTTTTTTTAATTCAATCAAATATGTAAGACAGAATTTTTCATCTATAAATTCCTGCAAGATTTGTGTAAATAATTTTTCCTCTCCAAGTGTCCCAATATATTATTCCTTACTAGTTTCCCTAGAACGTTTGACAGTATGATTATAATCAATAAAGCGCTAAACCGGCAAGGGCCATGCAGGTTTGACAGTATGCATACTAGAGATACTGGCCTATAATTCAGGGTCTATTGTCTGGCCCATTATTTTTAGAAAAAAAGAATTTCATTTGCCTTTTTCTATTTTACTGTACGTTATCCTAATGGGAGAGACTGGGGTAATACATTTACCGGGTCATTTTTTTTTACCCCATCTCTCAGAGCCCATATACTGTAGATATTTTGTCTGGTCCTGATCTTTTTATATCCAACTTATACAGTATTCTCATCATTTATTGTTGCCTTGATTCTCTACAGTACCTAGCAATAAAGACAGTGATTTATATATTCAAGCTAATGAACATGTTACCTTACCCCCTCGTCCTATTCCCACTAATGCCTGACCTTCACCAGATTTGATCTCGCAGATCATGACCTCATGTGACCTGTATATCACACATAATATCACTGCTCTGACAGTGACATGATGTGAGATATGTTTTTCTCTGAGCCTGACCTTATAGTACTCGTTCACCGTATTAAGCGTCGATGTATTTCCTCATTCCTGTGTACTTGATGGCCACAGTAGTGAGCGGTACTCTGATTACACTGGAACAGCAGGTATTAGTCTGATTGCCACTACCCATTAAACCTAGGAATACAGGCGCGTCGAGTGCACAGTCAGACACTTCACGATACAATCTCTGATCCATTGAGGACCTTTGCCACACTTCTGCCGACTATACTGCAGGTGAAACAGTTCAACCTCTTCAGCACCAGAGCCACTGTCATTGTGGACTGTTTCAGTGACGAAGTAGTTTGTTCTCGAGCCCAGATGGCCAAAAAATCAGTTTGTCAAGAAGTTAGATCGCGAGATTTCCATCTAATCAACGACCAAACTAAAATTTAATTGAAGACCAAAACGACTGGGCTACTGTTGATATGATTACCAAACACCCACCGTTTTCTTAGTGCTCAAGATCAGCTTTACTGAGATCTCCATTGCCTCCGAATTTTGGATTACCACGTCTTCACCAGGAATATCGACCTAGAGCGCTTCCACAATATTACCCAGTGTTGGAACTCTATTCATATGCACACCACTCTAAGAGCTGGCTATTAAAGAAGGAACATTGCTTCAACTGTGGCAACGAAGGACACACAGACATCAACTGCACGTCAACCACTCAGCCACTGCACCTCAATCATTGCAAGACTGACCATCGCGCTCTTGCAGCCAAATGCACGCTAGGAATATAAATAAAAAATAAGCAAAAACTTGAAGAGCAAATGAAAAGCTCCACAGATACTGACCTACGCTGCCATCACTCGACTACCGGCAACCAGCCTCAGCAGTCAATACTCTTCCAACCATCCAAGACAACGCTCCTGTCAAGGTTATGTACTGCATCACTGCTTCCACATGCTCAACGCTGCTTTCCCTGGGACCTTCAGCTTTTATAGCAACGAATTCTTTCTCCTCAGCAACCTGCCCAGCTTCAAGCTTCCTGATATTGCACCATCCATAGACATACTAAAACTCCTCCCCTAGCCCAGTGGCTAGCGCGTCGGTCTGGAGTTTGATGACTCTCTGATCGCGGGTTCTAACCCCACCCGTGGTATGGTTTAGTTTATTTTAAGAGGCATCACCTTTCCAACAGATCCTCCAATCACTGCCGCCCAAGCCATCCAGACACACCAGCTGCAACCTCCCAATAAACTCAAGCTTACCCTGCCTTCCTGCCTGCCTGCCTGCCGCCACCTCCATAACCATAACAACGCTGTCTGAAGACCAAGACTCACATCTAAGTAGAAGAAATTAAAATTGACGACCACATCCCCGGCCTGACCCGGAAAACCGTACGATTCCTCACTTCATCCTTGAACAAGAATATAATGTTCACCAAGGAACTCCACCCTCCACTCCGCAATGAAACTGTCAAATACACCTCTGTTACCCCATTTAACTTCACACAAAGTACAAGATTTTGTAAAACAATACATCGAAGACTTCGACAACTATGCACAACTTACGTACCTAATAAAAGAAGTGATTAAACCCTGGTTTTATTTAGTTCTGTTTTGGCTTCGATTCTTGATGCGCCCCCTGAATGGGACCCAATGTATATTATACGTATAAGTCGTGGCGAATAAGTAAAACTTGCCATTTTGGCTTAAGCAGCAACGCACTTCTTGCCGAACATGGCAAATGAAAATTTGTGTATGCAGTAATTTCGCAAAATCATTCTGAATCTTACGGAAAAAGTATATTTCATTGTGTTTATTATAAGATTATTGTAAACTTAAATAAAATATATTTAGTTGGATTAGGCTAAATTAAATTGCGTTTGTTATAATAAGGTCAGGTAAGTTTCCTAAGGTTCTTTTAGTACAAAATTCATAATTTTTATATTAACATGAATGAAAAAATGTATCTTTAAATATATAAGAGAAAACTTAAGATAGGACTCATTTTTAAATGAAACTTTGCCACTTGACCAGTTTTACCTATTCAGCACGACATATATATTTTCTTTCATATAATTTTATATTACCGATATTTTCTTTAACAGCTAAAATGAAAATATATTGATTTATATAATTGACTTAATATATTAGCTGTCTGTAGGTGGGATGTTAATTACTTTTGCAATTCATTGTGCTCACTGTTGGAAAGTTGTGACTGGGAACAATGTAGGAGAAGAGTCCGAGCATTTAGCTCATAAGACTGTCATTCCCATTTGCCTCCTTGGGGCGGGGATGGCAGACCAGAGAGGCCTAGCTTGTGGCTAGACCTTGGGGACAGTTGGTCCCAAAGATGAGGAGGTACTTGTGCTTCCTCCCATGGGAGACTTAGGTCTCAGACACTCCCTAAAGAGGGAGCCAAGGCCGGGCCACCACTTGGAAAAGGCCCGGGCCGGGAGAATACCGGCGAATCTTTAAGAAGAAGTTGTGACTGGCCATCCGTTCTTACAAACTGCTTAGCTATCACTCGTTTGTTTGTGTCAGGCGGTACCTACTGGCATTGCTGGAGTAGCACTGGCTAGTCATGTGATTGTAACTTTGGTACCATTATTATAATCAATGAAAGTGCCTTGGGGCAGAAAATAGTGCTGGAACTATAAACAGCTAGGTGGAGAGGGACTCAGAGGTGAGGAAGGGACGCCAAGGGTTGTGTCAAAGTTTGTACAGTAAAGTAGTTGCTGACAAAAAGTTAAAAGTGATCGTAAGTCAAAGGCAGGACTGTCTGCAAGAAGGGAAGATAAGGTAAGAGTGGTAGGGCGGTGGCGTCGTTGGAGGTAAATCCTGTGAGCTCGTTGGTAAACCGGGCAATCCACAAGAAAGTGAAGAACTGAAATAGGGGCCCGACAAACCTCACAAGGAGGAATAGGGTGTCGTTCCATGAGATACCCATGGGTAAGGCGAGTATGGCCGATGTGGAGACGGGGAGCGCAGCGTAACGAGAACGGCATCTGTGGTAAGATGGCCACAAACCTAAAAGCAGTTTAATAGAGTGTAATTTGTTGTGGTGCATGTCCGACCACCGTTGTTACCAACGGTTGCGAAGACGGGCAGAGATGACTGCAAAATAATATCTGTACAGAATATCTCTATACGAAACCGGAAGCTCATGCACCGCTGACCGCACAGCAGCATCCACTTGTTCATTGTACTGCACATAAACGTGTCCAGGGACCATATTTGAATACGAAGGACTAATGGATGAGGGTAATCAAATTCTTTAATGGCTTGTAAGGCATAGAGGGAATCTGAAATGATCACAAACGTCGACGGAGACATATATGTAATGCAGAGAAGCGCTAAGAGGATGGTATACAACTCAGCAGTAAAAATATACTAGCCTAGTCTAACACATCCTCGGGCAACGTCGTCAGGGAACATCCCCGCAAACCCAACAGTCAGAAAATTTATAACCATCTGTATAAACATCGACGGCATGAGCATGCGACCAGAAGTGATCAAGAAAAAGAAAGCGAGAAGCAGTCTTAGGTAGGAGAGCTTTGGCACACGGCAGTAGGGAAGAACAGGCACGAACTGTCGGAACCTCCCAAGGGGGAAGGGAAAAGGCAGACGCTAATTAAACATAAAAGGGAGGCAACTGGAGAGAAGACCGGAGTGAGTGAAGATGAAGAGAAAACGGTCGGAGTAAGCAGGGACGCCTAACAAATAATGGGCTTTTACTAATGTCTGAGACCAACCTATACGTAGAAGGAACATGAAGGCCATGAACGTGGACAAAGTAACGAAGGCAATGAGCATCACAACGGTCAGCTAAGGAAGGAACATTCGCCTCAGCATAGAGGCTTTAACATGGGATGAGCGAAAGACACCAAGGCATAAACGTAGACCCTGATGATGAAGGGGATCTAACTTAGAAAGAGTTATAGGAGAAGCTGCAGAATAGACTTGGTCACCATAATCCAGCTTGGACAAGACTAGAGAAGAATGCAAAAGGAGGAGAGTCCGGCGATCTGCTCCCCATGAACGATGTGCAAGAATTTTATGGGGTTTCAGCCAACCATGGAAAGCTGCCTTTAAAGAGGAAATACGAGGTTTCCATATTAACTGGCGATCGAAGAGAAGGCCATGAAACTTGACCGTATCACATTCTGGAATACGTGAGCCGTGTAAATACAACGGAATATTTGGGGCAAGAGGATGTCTAGAGAAGGTAATGAAATGGGTTCTCATACTAGAAAATTTAAATCCATGAGAAGTGGCCCAATGGGAAACCCGGTCAGTCGCATCCTGAAGGGAGGACGCTACCAGGCAACAGTCAGCGCCTGCGTAAGCTACACCGAAGTCATCCACAAAGTGACAACCAAAAATGCGATGGAAGAACGGAAGGTAGGTCATTTATAGCCAAGAGAAAAAGGGTAGTGCTAAGAACACAACCCTGTGGGACTCCCTCGGCCTGAATAATGTCTGAGGAAAGTGAGACGCCAATACGGACAGGAAAATGTCTGTCAGATAAGAAAGCAGAAATGAAAGTTGGCAGATTACCGTGGAGGCCTAAAGAGTGGGCTTGGGCTAATACGTTATACCTCCAAGTGGTGTCATATGCCTTCTCAAGATCAAAAAAGACTGCTAGCAAAGGCATTTCGCACATACGTATCTAAGAGGAGCAAGGGGTCCAAAGTAGAGCGGCCCTTACGAAAGCCATATTGGAGAGGAAAAAGACTATTGTGACTCTCCAAATACCATATCAGACGTCTGTTCACCAACCGTTCCATCACCATGCAGACTACACTGGTCAGAGCAATGGGACGATAGTGAGAGATATCAAGCCCCGAAGTGCCTGGTTTGCGAAATGGTAGTGCAATGGCAGATTTTCATTATTGAGGGAGAACCCCTCGTGTCCAGATAAGATAGAAAAGACGCATAAGGACTGTAAGGGCTGTAGAATGCAGATGCTGTATCATACTTATATGAATATCATCAGGTCCAGCTGCCGATGGACTCTAGCTCTAGGAGAGTGAAAGGTACATTATACGACTACATTCCATTAGAGGAGAAATTCAAGGGCAATTGTTCCTTGGTAGACTTAGACGCAAGAAATAAGAGACAAAGGTGAAGCCCTTGGGAGACACCGACAAGATGGTTCCCGATTTCCGTGGCAACTTCCCCAGGTTCCGCAACACTAACACCAACAACCCACAAGAGAGGAGCTGGGTCCAGAGCGTACTTGTCACACAACTTCCGTACCTTCTTTTAAATCGTACACATAGGGAAAGTCAAGGTAATGATAGACACGTAGTCTTGCCACCAAGTGCGTTTAGCGTCGTGTATGACGCAGCGAGCAACTACCCTTGCCTGATTAAAATCCAAAAGACGATCTGAGGTCCGATTATATCAATAACGGCCCCACACAGCACGTTTCAAACACACTGCACGGGGCACACACAGGAGACCACCAAGGCACGCATATTTGAGAATGTCTGCCTGAGGTTAGAGGAATAGAACGTGACTCTGTAGTCAAAACTAAGGTCGAAAACTGGTGCACCAGCTCATCAACAGAGGACAAAGGAGGGACCCCAAAAAAGGTAGTAAGATGAGAGTATAAGTCCCAGTTCTCTCGTCCAAATTGCCAACGGGGGCTACGAGGCGGTCGTGAATACGTAGCAGAAGTAAGAAGAATAGGAAAGTAATCACTGTTGTGCAAATCTGGGAGAAGAGACAAAACGTAATCAAGTGCAATTGGCGTAATAGATAGAAAGACTGATGGAAGATAGATACCGAGTGCGAGAGTCAAAAGACTTGAGAAGACCCGTATTTAAAACAAGAAAAGGATGAGAAGTGAGAAGAACCTCCAACTGATCACCACGAGAGTCACAGTGGGACCCTCACCACAGATGATGGTGAGTGTTACAATCACTTAACAAAATTGGCGGCAGCAGAGAAGAGTTCAAGATCCGAGATATAGAATGCATGGGAAGAGGAGAGAGCAAACTGTATACCATCTATTCAAATAAATATTGGCTGCAGTATAATATAGCAGAGAACGAACAAAGACCTGTTGATACGGTATACTAACGTGCACAAGAATCGCGTTCTCGTTAAATGATTCATCAGGAAAGGGATCAGAAGAATGCAACACCACATAACCCGAAACGGGACGAATAACGAATTTTGGGCTCATGTTACCCAACACATACTGGGGATAACAGAGCAACACCTGAAGCTCTCTCCGATTACCCATGAAGCCACGAATATTCCACTGTAAATAAGTCATTATTTACAAAGACAGGTATTCCAACAATAAGAAGCGGTAAAATTTCTGGGATATTAGGGTCAATGAAGTCAATGTGTGGAGGCAACGATAAGCGTGTTAGCAAGGAGGGATCAGAATACTGTGGAGGAAAAGATTGTTTCGAGAATCGTGAAAAATAAGAGGTAGGAAGAGCGTCGGCGTCCATAGAGGGTGTCGTCTCCGCAATATAGTTAAAGATAGCGTTGTGTGTGTCAGCAGATATTTATTTACTACCAGTACATGTACAAGGTATACCAGTACATGTACAAGGTATACCAGTACAAGGTATACAAGTACATGTACAAGGTATACCAGTACAAGGTATACAAGTACATGTACAAGGTATACAAGTACATGTACAAGGTATACCAGTACAAGGTATACAAGTACATGTACAAGGTATACCAGAACATGTACAAGGTATACAAGTACATGTACAAGGTATACAAGTACATGTACAAGGTATACAAGTACATGTACAAGGTATACAAGTACATGTACAAGGTATACAAGTACATGTACAAGGTATACCAGAACATGTACAAGGTAGACAAGTACATGTACAAGGTATACAAGTACATGTACAAGGTATACCAGTACAAGGTATACAAGTACATGTACAAGGTATACCAGTACATGTACAAGGTATACAAGTACATGTACAAGGTATACAAGTACATGTACAAGGTATACAAGTACATGTACAAGGTATACCAGTACATGTACAAGGTATACCAGTACATGTACAAGGTAGACAAGTACATGTACAAGGTAGACAAGTACATGTACAAGGTATACAAGTACATGTACAAGGTATACAAGTACATGTACAAGGTAGACAAGTACATGTACAAGGTAGACAAGTACATGTACAAGGTAGACAAGTACATGTACAAGGTAGACAAGTACATGTACAAGGTAGACAAGTACATGTACAAGGTAGACAAGTACATGTACAAGGTATACAAGTACATGTACAAGGTAGACAAGTACATGTACAAGGTACACAAGTACATGTACAAGGTATACAAGTACATGTACAAGGTATACAAGTACATGTACAAGGTATACAGATCATAGCTGACATCAATGACATACTACTATATAGAAAGCCGCTTGTTATGCTGAGCATTTCCCGCAAATTAGGTCAGTTTTGTCCCAGGATGTGACCCACACCAGTCCACTAACACCCAGGATGTGACCCACACCAGTCCACTAACACCCAGGATGTGACCCACACCACTCCACTAACACCCAAGATGTGACCCAGACTAGTCCACTAACACCCAGGATGTGACCCACACCAGTCCACTAACACCCAGGATGCGACCCACACCAGTCCACTAACACCCTGGATGCGACCCACACCAGTACACTAACACCCTGGATGCGACCCACACCAGTCCTCTAACACCCAGGATGCGACCCACACCAGTCCTCTAACACCCAGGTACCCATTTTACTGATGGGTGAACATAGACAACCGGTATTAGGAAACACGTCCAATGTTTCGAACCCTCCGCCGGGAATCTAACCTGGACCCTCACCGTGTGAAGCGAGAGCTTTTGACACCAGCTCACGGGGCACCCACTTAAAAAGACCTACTTGAAAAGTTTGGATATTTAGCACCCACAAATTATGTTACCAACAGTATCATGTATACACAATTATGTCAACCTGATACTCGTGTTAACAATTCATTTTGATTCCTCGTGAATCTTAATCAGTAAAAATACTCTATTTTTTTTTTCGAATTCTAAGATCTATAGTCATAATTCTGTGTCACTGACCGTGTCAACACATGTAGACGAAAGAAAATATCTCCATATAGGCTGAAAGAGACACTTAGTTCGAAGTCTGGAAAGCACCCAGTGAGGAGAATGGCAACCCACCCAGAGAGGAGGCAGCTACCTACCCAGAGAGGAGGCAGCTACACACCCAGAGAGGAGGCAGCTACCCACCCAGAGAGGAGGCAGCTACCCACCCAGAGAGGAGGCAGCTACCCACCCAGAGAGGAGGCAGCTACCCACCCAGAGAGGAGGCAGCTACCCACCCAGAGAGGAGGCAGCTACACACCCAGAGAGGAGGCAGCTACACACCCAGAGAGGAGGCAACTACACACCCAGAGAGGAGGCAGCTACACACCCAGAGAGGAGGCAACTACACACCCAGAGAGGAGGCAGCTACACACCCAGAGAGGAGGCAACTACACACCCAGAGAGGAGGCAACTACACACCCAGAGAGGAGGCAGCTACACACCCAGAGAGGAGGCAGCTACACACCCAGAGAGGAGGCAGCTACACACCCAGAGAGGAGGCAGCTACATACCCAGAGAGGAGGCAGCTACACACCCAGAGAGGAGGCAGCTACACACCCAGAGAGGAGGCAACTACACACCCAGAGAGGAGGCAGCTACACACCCAGAGAGGAGGCAGCTACACACCCAGAGAGGAGGCAGCTACACACCCAGAGAGGAGGCAGCTACACACCCAGAGAGGAGGCAGCTACACACCCAGAGAGGAGGCAGCTACACACCCAGAGAGGAGGCAGCTACACACCCAGAGAGGAGGCAGCTACCCACCCAGAGAGGAGGCAACTACCCACCCAGAGAAGAGGCAACTACCCACCCAGAGAGGAGGCAGCTACCCACCCAGAGAGGAGGCAGCTACCCACCCAGAGAGGAGGCAGCTACCCACCCAGAGAGGAGGCAGCTACCCACCCAGAGAGGAGACAGCTACCCACCCAGAGAGGAGGCAGCTACCCACCCAGAGAGGAGGCAGCTACCCACCCAGAGAGGAGGCAACTACCCGCCCAGAGAGGAGGCAGCTACCCACCCAGAGAGGAGGCAACTACCCGCCCAGAGAGGAGGCCGCTACCCACCCAGAGAGGAGGCAGCTACCCACCCAGAGAGGAGGCAGCTACCCACCCAGAGAGGAGACAGCTACCCACCCAGAGAGGAGACAGCTACCCACCCAGAGAGGAGGCAGCTACCCACCCAGAGAGGAGACAGCTACCCACCCAGAGAGGAGGCAGCTACCCACCCAGAGAGGAGGCAGCTACCCACCCAGAGAGGAGGCAGCTACCCACCCAGAGAGGAGGCAGCTACCCACCCAGAGAGGAGGCAGCTACCCACCCAGAGAGGAGGCAGCTACCCACCCAGAGAGGAGGCAGCTACCCACCCAGAGAGGAGGCAGCTACCCACCCAGAGAGGAGGCAACTACCCACCCAGAGAGGAGGCAGCTACCCACCCAGAGAGGAGGCAGCTACCCACCCAGAGAGGAGGCAGCTACCCACCCAGAGAGGAGACAGCTACCCACCCAGAGAGGAGTCCGCTACCCACCCAGAGAGGAGGCAGAGGAGGAACTACTACCCACCCAGAGAGGAGACAGCTACCCACCAAGAGAGGAGGCAGCCCCCACCCAGAGAGGAGGCAGCTACCCACCCAGAGAGGAGACACCTACCCACCCAGAGAGGAGGCAACTACCCACCCAGAGAGTATGCAGCTACCCACCCAGAGAGGAGGCTACCCACCCAGAGAGGAGACAGCTACTAGCTACCACCCAGAGGAGGCAGACCCACCCAGCAACTAGAGATGAGACAGCTACACACCCAGAGAGGAGGCAGCTACCCACCCAGAGAGGAGGCAGCTACCCACCCAGAGAGGAGACAGCTACCCACCCATAGAGGAGGCAGCTACCCTCCCAGAGAGGAGGCAACTACCCACCCAGAGAGGAGGCAGCTACCCACCCAGAGAGGAGACAGCTCCCAGAGAGGCAGCTACCCACCCAGAGAGAAGGCAGCTACCCACCCAGAGAGGAGACAGCTACCCACCCATAGAGGAGGCAGCTACCCTCCCAGAGAGGAGGCAACTACCCACCCAGAGAGGAGGCAGCTACCCACCCAGAGAGGAGGCAGCTACCCACCTAGAGAGGAGGCAGCAACCCACCCAGAGAGGAGGCAACTACCCACCCAGAGAGGAGGCAGCTAGCCACCTAGAGAGGAGGCAGCTTCCCACCCAGAGAGGAGACAGCTACCCACCCAGAGAGGAGGCAGCTACCCACCCAGAGAGGCAGCTACCCACCCAGAGAGAAGGCAGCTACCCACCCAGAGAGGAGACAGCTACCCACCCAGAGAGGAGGCAACTAACCACCCAGAGAGGAGACAGCTACCCACCCAGAGAGGAGGCAGCTACCCACCCAGAGAGGAGGCAGGTACCCACCCAGAGAGGAGGCAGCTACCCACCCAGAGAGGAGGCAGCTACCCACCCAGAGAGGAGGCAACTACCCACCCAGAGAGGAGGCAGCTACCCACCCAGAGCGGAGGCAGCTACCCACCCAGAGAGGAGGCAACTACCCACCCAGAGAGGAGGCAACGACCCACCCAGAGAGGAGGCAACTACCCACCCAGAGAGGAGGCAACTACCCACCCAGAGAGGAGGCAACTACCCACCCAGAGAGGAGGCAACTACCCACCCAGAGAGGAGGCAGCTACCCACCCAGAGAGGAGGCAACTACCCACCCAGAGAGGAGGCAGCTACCCACCCAGAGAGGAGGCAACTACCCACCCAGAGAGGAGGCAACTACCCACCCAGAGAGGAGGCAACTACCCACCCAGAGAGGAGGCAACTACCCACCCAGAGAGGAGGCAACTACCCACCCAGAGAGTAGGCAGCTACCCACCCAGAGAGTAGGCAGCTACCCACCCAGAGAGGAGGCAGCTACCCACCCAGAGAGGAAGCAACTACCCACCCAGAGAGGAGGCAACTACCCACCCAGAGAGGAGGCAACTACCCACCCAGAGAGAAGGCAGCTACCCACCCAGAGAGAAGGCAGCTACCCACCCAGAGAGGAGGCAGCTACCCACCCAGAGAGGAGGCAACTACCCACCCAGAGAGGAGGCAGCTACCCACCCAGAGAGGAGGCAACTACCCACCCAGAGAGGAGGCAGCTACCCACCCAGAGAGGAGGCAGCTACCCACCCAGAGAGGAGACAGCTACCCACCCAGAGAGGAGACAGCTACCCACCCAGAGAGGAGGCAACTACCCACCCAGAGAGGAGGCAACTACCCACCCAGAGAGGAGACAGCTACCCACCCAGAGAGGAGGCAGCTACCCACCCAGAGAGGAGGCAACTACCCACCCAGAGGCAACTACCCACCCAGAGAGGAGGCAGCTTCCCACCCAGAGAGGAGGCAACTACCCACCCAGAGGCAACTACCCACCCAGAGAGGAGGCAACTACCCACCCAGAGAGGAGGCAACTATACGTGGCCACAAATTTCTCTAACCTGACAACGGAGTTTAAAAAAATCCAACTCTGGGAAGCTTTGATGGTGTAACTAAAGACTCGCGTGATAGTGAGATTCTTCATCATACACATCTCAAACTCACTATTATCTAATAATACATACGCACACTCAATCATGTATAAATATAATAGGGAATTTTTTAAAAATATTTTTTTTATTGTATCGAGATTTTTAAATACGACTTAGATATTAAAATTCTATAGGTTTATCAAGAAAGTTTGAGTTTGTTGTCCTTTCATGAATTTTAAAAATATTTAAAGTAATTTTTAAAGATTTATCAATTAAGTGTTTTGGATCACTGGCTACTTCATAAATCTTCTTCTATGAACTCTGTGCTAATATCCTAATGATTATTATTATTATTATTATTATAATCAAGGGGGAAGCGATAAACCCGGAGGATTATACAGCGCCTGGGGGGATGTGGAAGGCATTCAGGCTTAATTCGGGGAACTGGAGCACAGATCCAATTCCCTAAATCAAGAGCCCCTCACCAACATCAAGGAACCTTCCTTGAGGGATCCTAATGATCAAAAATACCCAAAACCCTTAATGGATAAAAATCTTTTAAAACTGCTAGAAATACTTTTTAAAATCCAAAAAGGGACAACGAACCTTATTGAACTAAAAATATATCTGTTCTCCCTTACCAGGAAAACTTTGTTGATATTTAAATTCTCAAGTAGAGAAGGTATACCAAAGTTGTAGTTAAAAATCTTCATACAATAAAAAAATTCCAAGCGCTTTCGTGACTCCTCACATTATCAAGGAACTATATTGATATAGTTCCTTGATAATGTGAGTAGTCACGAAAGCGCTTGGAATTTCTCTATTTTTTCACAGTGGTTGTTTTGCATATTCTGAAATCACCTGTTTACTGTGATCTTATTGCATATATATATATATATATATATATATATATATATATATATATATATATATATATATATATATATATATATTACAAAAACTACTAGTTGGCCTTATGCTAGTGCAGTAATACGAGAGTTCGAGATGCTAAATTATTGTGTTCATTCAGTATCTTTATCATATATAAAAACAGTTTTTGGTCTAGAGGTATTCTATAGTAATTTATAATGTAACAACATCTGACAAAAACCTGTTATCTTTGGTACATATATATTTTTTTTTATTATCACACTGGCCGATTCCCACCAAGGCAGGGTGGCCACCAAGGCAGGGTGGCCACCAAGGCAGGGTGGTCACCAAGGCAGGGTGGTCACCAAGGCAGGGTGGTCACCAAGGCAGGGTGGTCACCAAGGCAGGGTGGTCACCAAGGCAGGGTGGTCACCAAGGCAGGGTGGTCACCAAGGCAGGGTGGCCACCAAGGCAGGGTGCCCACCAAGGCAGGGTGGCCACCAAGGCAGGGTGGCCACCAAGGCAGGGTGGCCACCAAGGCAGGGTGGCCACCAAGGCAGGGTGGTCACCAAGGCAGGGTGGCCACCAAGGCAGGGTGCCCACCAAGGCAGGGTGGCCACCAAGGCAGGGTGGCCACCAAGGCAGGGTGGCCACTAAGGCAGGGTGGCCACCTAGGCAGGGTGGCCCACCAAGGCAGGGTGGCCACCAAGGCAGGGTGGCCACCAAGGCAGGGTGGCCACCTAGGCAGGGTGGCCCACCAAGGCAGGGTGGCCACCAAGGCAGGGTGGCCACCAAGGCAGGGTGACCACCAAGGCAGGGTGGCCACCAAGGCAGGGTGGCCACCAAGGCAGGGTGGCCACCAAGGCAGGGTGGCCCGAAAAAGAAAAACTTTCACCATCATTCACTCCATCACTGTCTTGCCAGAAGGGTGCTTTACACTACAGTTTTTAAACTGCAACATTAACACCCCTCCTTCAATAAATTATAATTAACATCTTTGAACAAATATATATATAAATCGTTAAATAATAAATTATAATCAACTCATAAGAACATAAGAATGTAGGAACACTGCAGAAGGCCTACTGGCCCATACGAGGCAGGTCCTTATCAAAACGACATCTACCTAAAGCTACCCAAGAAATAACTCCCGTACCCCATGACACCAATCAAACCCAGCCCCTCCCACTCATGACCCTACCACACAGGGTACAACTTTCCTGACACTTGTGTCACACTCAGTCGTACAACACTGGTTACACGGAGTTATACTGCACTCCTGTCTTAGTATTATAACACTACCGTGTCACACGACACCTCTACCGTGTCCACTTGACACCCTTATCTCTGCGTCACACACACCATCTCTATTGTGTCCACACGACACCCTTGTCTCTGTTATAACACTCTTTCTCGGCTGTGTCACTGTGTCACCCGTCTCTGGCTCCATCGGGAGCCAGAGACGGGTCATCGCAAGATTGGGACCCGTGCCAGGACTATGGTCTTGGCGAACATTATACATACACATACATGTGTCACCCGCATAGCGTCTTTCTCTTCAGAGGACAGCCAAACACTACACTCCCTTAGATCAGCAGGAGGTCAGCAAAGTTCACCAAGGCCCGCAGATCGAAGTCCGCAAAACTGGCCAGTAAAGCTACAACCAGAGGCCCACAGGTAACCAAGTCCTGAGGCCCACAATAACTGAAGCCAGCAGACTAAGCAAAGCCTTCAGGTAGCTGAAGTCTGCAGGGATCTGAGATACTAGTAACTACAGCCAGGAGGCCCGCAGTTGACTGAAGTCAGCAGTGAGCCAGTAGACATCGCCTTCAAATGTATTCCGTGAGGTAGTACTTAGCTCAGTGGTGACGTGTACTTAGCTCTGTGAAGACCTGTTTGTGTGCTCTCTGTGAATCTGTACCAGGATGCCCTCTCTTGAGCAACTTTACCAGCAGCTGAGAGAAGAGCTCAGAGTTGCTAAGATGGAGATACGGCGATTAACGGAGGAGAACAAGAGGATTCGTAGTAATCCTTCTGTTGTGAGTCCCCAGGTTAAGAGGGGAGCTTGGTCAGTGGCCGGGCAACATGGAACCAAGCTGAAGATCAAGAAAACGGTTGGAGAGGCAGAAACAACGAGAAACCAGAAGACTACCGTGGAAACTTCCAACTCATTCTCGGTGCTACCTGACGAATGTGAGTGTTCTACTGGGAATGCCACAACGAGCACCAAAGAAGCATTGGCAGACGTGAGTAAGACATCCCTAGAAACCCCAACGAAGACCATCGAGA
Source organism: Cherax quadricarinatus (assembly GCF_038502225.1). Classification (NCBI taxonomy): domain Eukaryota; kingdom Metazoa; phylum Arthropoda; class Malacostraca; order Decapoda; family Parastacidae; genus Cherax; species Cherax quadricarinatus. The sequence goes on from NC_091383.1 coordinate 9,009,338, forward strand.
ACGTCTTGACGAATTCTACAAGTGGTGTAATGCTACCTGGCGAATGTGAGTCGACTACTCGGAGCATCACGACGGACGACGCCAAGGAAGGTAAAAACATTGTTGTTGTTGGGGATAGCCAGATTAGGTACCTGGATAGGGCATTCTGCTTGAAGGATAGGAGTAGGAGGCAGAGAGTGTGTTTTCCTGGGGCTGGGATGAAGGATATTGTTAGCCGTCTGGATGACATCATGAGAGGTAATGGGAGCAATCCTATTATCTGTCTCAGTGCTGGAGGCAACGATGTTGGCAGACGTAGGAGTGAGGACCTGATTAGCAGGTATAGGTCAGCAATAGAGATAATTAGGAGGAAGGGTGGGAAACCTGTCATATGTGGCATTTTGCCAAGGAGAGGAGTTGGAAATGAATGGTTGTCCAGAGCAATTGGTGTCAATTGCTGGCTGGACAAATACTGTAAGGAAAATGCGGTAACATTCATTGACAACTGGGACCTCTTCTATGGCAGAAATGACATGTATGCCAGGGATGGGGTTCACTTATCTAGGTGTGGGGTGGGAGCACTGGCCAACGCAGTGGAGGGAGCTGTTAGGTCTTTAAACTAGGAATAGTTAGTGGTATGGGTTTTGGCGGGAAAACTGTGAAGTCGCAGGGTAGTAACATGAGTACTAGGAGAACTAGTAATAGGCAAAATGAGGTGGATATTGGAAAGCCAGTGGCACTAATTGACAAGGACAGTAATAGGTTTAGTGGAATAACAGAAAGGAGCAGGAAGGGTAAAGAGTTAGGAGGGTCATTAAATATTTATTACACAAATAGTCGCAGTGCTAGGAATAAGATGGACGAGTTGAGACTAGTTGCTAGTGCAGGTAACATAGATGTATTTGCCATTACTGAGACGTGGTTTAATTCAAAAAGTCGGGACATGCCTGCAGAATGTCACATTCAGGGTTTCAAATTGTTCCAAGTAGATAGAAGTATCAGGAAGGGGGGTGGGGTGGCATTGTATGTCCGAGATCGCTTGAACTGTTGCATAAAAACGGGTATTAAGTCTGAAGTAACACATACAGAGTCTGTTTGGATAGAATTTTCAGAGGGGCATGAAAAATTAATTTTAGGTGTGATATACCGTCCCCCAAATTTAGATAGGGACCAGGGGAGACTACTATGGGAGGAAATTGTTAGGGCCACAAGGCACGATAATGTAGTAATTCTAGGAGACTTTAACTTTAGTCATATTGATTGGAATTTCTTGACTGGGAATTTAGAATCATACGATTTCTTAGAAGTAGTTCAGGATTGTTTTTTGAAGCAGTTTGTGACAGAACCTACAAGGGGTAATAACCTGCTTGACTTAGTTCTGGCAAACAATGAATCCCTTGTTAATAATTTAGAAGTTTCAGAGGAACTGGGTGCTAGCGACCACAAATCAATTACATTTAGAATTGAATGGAAGTATGATAGTAGGGATAACTCAGTAACAGTCCCAGATTTTCGCTTAGCAGATTACGATGGGCTTAGAGAACACTTATCATCTGTTGACTGGGGTAACGAAGAGAGCTATCAATATGACAGTTTTCTGAACACAATACATGCTGCTCAAAGAACGTTTATCCCTTATAAGGAAATTAGATCAAATAGAAATGACCCAAAATGGATGAATAATAGGCTGAAATATCTACTAGGGCATAAGAAAGGAATTTATAGACGTATCAAAAGAGGCGAGGGTCATCTTATGAATCAGTATATTGACATTGAGAGGGACATTAAAAAGGGGATAAGAAAAGCTAAAAGGGACTATGAAATTAAAGTTGCTAGGGATTCTAAAACTAACCCAAAAAGTTTTTTCCAGGTCTATAGAACAAAAGTCAGAGATAAGATAGGTCCCCTTAAAAATAACTATGGGCATCTTACTGACAAAGAGAATGAAATGTGCTCGATTTTAAATAATTATTTTCTCTCGGTTTTTACACAGGAAGACACTAATAATATTCCGGTAATTAATTTTTATAGTGGATCAGAAGAAGATAAATTATGTAACATCACAGTCACTAGTGAAATGGTTGTGAAGCAGATAGACCGACTGAAGCAAAATAAGTCACCGGGTCCTGATGAGGTTTTTTCAAGGGTTCTTAAGGAATGCAAAATGGAAGTCTGTGAACCATTAACTAATATTTTTAATTTATCTCTTCAAACAGGTGTAGTGTCTGATATGTGGAAGATGGCTAATGTAATTCCTATTTTTAAAACAGGGGACAAGTCGTTACCGTCAAATTACCGCCCAATAAGCCTGACCTCAATTGTAGGCAAATTACTAGAGTCAATTATAGCTGAGATTATAAGAAGCCATCTCGATAAGCATAGCTTGATTAATGATACTCAGCATGGATTCACAAGAGGCCGGTCTTGTCTAACTAATTTATTAACTTTCTTCAGTAAAGCTTTTGAGGCTGTTGACCACGATAAAGAATTTGATATTGTTTACTTAGATTTTAGTAAGGCATTTGATAGAGTTCTGCACCAAAGACTGTTGAAGAAAGTAGCAGCTCATGGCATTGGGAAAAGGGTGCTCTCGTGGATCGAATCATGGCTCACAGACAGGAAGCAGAGAGTGTCCATAAATGGGGTTAAATCCTAGTGGGGATCAGTAACAAGTGGGGTTCCACAGGGATCAGTCTTGGGCCCGTTGTTGTTTATAATATATATCAATGATCTTGATGAAGGAATTACTAGTGATATGAGCAAATTCGCCGATGACACGAAGATAGGTAGGATAATTGATTCAAACGTAGATGTTAGGGAACTTCAGGAGGATTTAGACAAACTCTACTCTTGGTCAGAAAAGTGGCAGATGCAGTTCAATGTAGATAAATGCAAGGTTCTGAAGCTCGGGAGTGTCCATAAGTTAAATAATGTAGAACTTAGCCATACAGATTGCGAAAAGGACTTGGGGGTTATGGTAAGCAGCAACCTTAAACCAAGACAGCAATGCCTAAGCGTACGTAATAAGGCAAATAGATTACTGGGATTTATATCAAGAAGTGTAAGCAACAGAAGTCCAGAGGTCATACTGCAGCTTTATACATCATTAGTAAGGCCTCACCTAGATTATGCAGCTCAATTCTGGTCTCCATATTACAGAATGGACATAAATTCGTTAGAAAACATTCAGCGTAGGATGACTAAATTAATACATAGCATTAGAAATCTTCCTTATGAAGAAAGATTGAAGACTTAAGTTACATTCACTTGTTAGACGAAGAATGAGGGGAGACCTGATCGAAGTGTACAAGTGGAAGATAGGTATTAATAAAGGGGATATTAACAAGGTCTTGAGGATATCTCTCCAAGAGAGAACCCGCAGTAATGGATTTAAATTAGATAAGTTTAGATTTAGAAAGGACATAGGAAAGTATTGGTTTGGAAATAGGGTAGTTGATGAGTGGAACAGTCTACCTAGTTGGGTTATTGAGGCTGGGACTTTGGGTAGTTTCAAATTTAGGTTGGATAAGTACATGAGTGGGAGGGGTTGGATTTGAGAGGGACTTGCACATCGGAGCTTGTTTCTTGGGTGGCATTGAAAATTGGGTTGGTCAAATGTTGTTAGTGGGATGAATTGTAAAGGACCTGCCTAGTATGGGCCAACAGGCCTCCTGCAGTGTTCCTCCTTTCTTATGTTCTTATAAGCCCAGTAGATGTATACCGTAAGGTGGTCTGGTTAATACTCTCTACTGCCAGTAGATGTATACCGTAAGGTGGTCAGGTGAATACTGCTTCTAAGGCCAGTAGATATACACCGTAAAGTGGTCTGGTAAATACTGCTTCTAAGGCCGGCTCAACAGTCCCCACATTGGGTTTGATGACGTACCCGTGGTACTGCAGGCCGGCAGGTTAACAATCTAACCACTAGTTTGGCAGGAGGCAGCCACATATGTGTATATATATATATGCAATAAGATCACAGTAAACAGGTGATTTTAAAATATGCAAAACAACAACTGTGAAAGAGTAGTGAAATTCCAAGCGCTTTCGTGACTACTCACATTGTCAAGGAATTATGACAATATAGTTCCTTGACAATGTGAGTAGTCACGAAAGCGCTTGGAATTTCACTACTCTTTCACAGTGGTTGTTTTGCATATAAAGTGTGTGTGTGTGTACTCACCTATTTGTGGTTGCAGGGGTAGAGACTTAGCTCCTGGCCCCGCCTTTTCACTGGTCGCTACTAGGTCCTCTCTCTCCCTGCTCCATGTGTTTTATCATACCTCGTCTTAAAGCTATGTATGGTTCCTGCCTCCACTACATCACTTACCAGACTATTCCACTGCCTGATAACTCTATTACTGAAGAAATACTTCCTAACATCCCTTTGCCTCATCTGAGTCTTCACCTTCCAATTGTGACCCCTTGTTTCTGTGTCCCATCTCTGAAACATCCTGTATTTGTCCACCTCATCTATTCCTCGCAGTATTTTGTATGTCGTTATCAAGTCTCCCCTAACCCTCCTGTCCTCCAGTGTCGTTTAGCCGATTTCCTTTAACCATTCTCCGTAGTACATTTCCCTTAGCTCCGGAACTAGCCTTGTTGCAAACCTTTGCACTTTCTCTAATTTCCTGACGTCCTTGACAAGGTGTGGGTTCCAAACTGGTGCTCCATACTCCAGTATGGGCTTGACGTACACGGTATACAGAGTCTTAAACGAATCCTTACTGAGGTATCGGAACGCTACTCTCAGGTTTGCCAGGCGCCCATATGCTGCAGCATATGGGTGCCTGGCAAACCTGGCAAACTTTGTTTTTAGTGGGGTAAGGGGAGAAGGATTAGCAATGAAGATTATCAACTAAGATAGATAATTAGGAGAGAGTGACAGTGACATCAGTGTTGATGCTAGTTTGAAAATTAGGAGCCATTAGTATATTTAATTTTCTAATTAGTCAAGAGAGAGGTAAACGTCTCATCACTGCAGACTAAATAGATGTAGGTAATAGGTAATAAATCCGTAGTACAGAGCCTGGAAGTACATCCTATTCTCCTCTGTTATGGGTGTTTTACATCTCTTTTCCCAGCCCAAGGCCGCTCAGCTTCTTCCGTTCATGTATTCTCTCCTCTTTAATGTCCTCTCCTCTTCCCGTTCACTCATCGTTCTCTCTCCCTGTCTTTCTTAACCGTCCTTTCGCACCTCTCCGCCTCTTTTCCTCTCCCGTTCTTATGCAAACTCAGGCCAGAGAGCCAAGTGTTTGGCTTCCTCCTTGCTGAGCAGGGACACAAAATTTGGAACACCTTCACAAAATTTCCACATACTTCAGTAAAAGCAGTTAGCGTTTGTCTTACTTATTTAAACATCCCTAATTTAAGAATCCAAATTCAGAGAACGAAGGTTTCTTTTTCAACAAACAACGATTAATGCTCACCATTTTTTACAATGATAGTGGCTGGGTTCGGATCAGCCTTGACGATGCTGGAACAGCGTGTCTTTTTTCCAGGATGGGTTCGGATCAGCCTTGACGATGCTGGACCAGCGTGTCTTTTTTCCAGGATGGGTTCGGATAAGCCTTGACGATGCTGGACCAGCGTGTCTTTTTTTTCCAGGATGGGTTCGGATCAGCCTTGACGATGCTGGAACAGCGTGTTTTTTTTTTACAGGATGGGTTCGGATCAGCCTTGACGATGCTGGAACAGCGTGTCTTTTTTCCAGCAAGGGTTCGGATCAGCCTTGACGATGCTGGAACAGCGTGTCTTTTCTCCAGGATGGGTTCGGATTAGCCTTGACGATGCTGGAACAGCGTGTCTTTTTTCCAGGATGGGTTCGGATCAGCCTTGACGATGCTGGAACAGCGTGTTTTTTTTTACAGGATGGGTTCGGATCATCCTTGACGATGCTGGAACAGCGTGTCTTTTCTCCAGGATGGGTTCGGATTAGCCTTGACGATGCTGGAACAGCGTGTCTTTTTTCCAGGATGGGTTCGGATCAGCCTTGACGATGCTGGAACAGTGTGTCTTTTCTCCAGGATGGGTTCGGATCAGCCTTGACGATGCTGGACCAGCGTGTCTTTTTTCCAGGATGGGTTCGGATAAGCCTTGACGATGCTGGAACAGCGTGTCTTTTTTTCCAGGATGGGTTCGGATCAGCCTTGACGATGCTGGAACAGCGTGTTTTTTTTTTCCAGGATGGGTTCGGATCAGCCTTGACGATGCTGGAACAGCGTGTCTTTTTTTCCAGGATGGGTTCGGATCAGCCTTGACGATGCTGGAACAGCGTGTCTTTTTTCCAGGATGGGTTCGGATCAGCCTTGACGATGCTGGAACAGCGTGTCTTTTTTCCAGGAAGGGTTCGGATCAGCCTTGACGATGCTGGAACAGCGTGTCTTTTCTCCAGGATGGGTTCGGATTAGCCTAGACGATGCTGGAACAGCGTGTCTTTTTTCCAGGATGGGTTCGGATCAGCCTTGACGATGCTGGAACAGCGTGTCTTTTCTCCAGGATGGGTCCGGATCAGCTTTGACGATGTTGGAACAGCGTGCCTTTTTTCCAGGATGGGTTCGGATCAGCTTTGACGATGCTGGAACAGCGTGTCTTTTCTCCAGGATAGGTTCGGATCAGCTTTGACGATGCTGGAACAGCGTGCCTTTTTTCCAGGATGGGTTCGGATCAGCTTTGACGATGCTGGAACAGCGTGTCTTTTCTCCAGGATGGGTTCGGATCAGCCTTGACGATGCTGGAACAGCGTGTCTTTTCTCCAGGATGGGTTCGGATTAGCCTAGACGATGCTGGAACAGCGTGTCTTTTTTCCAGGATGGGTTCGGATCAGCCTTGACGATGCTGGAACAGCGTGTCTTTTCTCCAGGATGGGTTCGGATCAGCTTTGACGATGTTGGAACAGCGTGCCTTTTTTCCAGGATGGGTTCGGATCAGCTTTGACGATGCTGGAACAGCGTGTCTTTTCTCCAGGATAGGTTCGGATCAGCTTTGACGATGCTGGAACAGCGTGCCTTTTTTCCAGGATGGGTTCGGATCAGCTTTGACGATGCTGGAACAGCGTGTCTTTTCTCCAGGATGGGTTCGGATCAGCCTTGACGATGCTGGACTAGCGTGCCTTTTTTCCAGGATGGGTTCGGATCAGCTTTAACGATGCTGGAACAGCGTGTCTTTTTTCCAGGATGGGTTCGGATCAGCTTTGACGATGCTGGAACAGCGTGTCTTTTCTCCAGGATGGGTTCGGATCAGCTTTGACGATGCTGGAACAGCGTGCCTTTTTTCCAGGATGGGTTCGGATCAGCTTTGACGATGCTGGAACAGCGTGTCTTTTCTCCAGGATGGGTTCGGATCAGCCTTGACGATGCTGGACCAGCGTGTCTTTTTTCCAGGATGGGTTCGGATCAGCCTTGACGATGCTGGACCAGCGTGTCTTTTTTCCAGGATGGGTTCGGATCAGCCTTGACGATGCTGGAACAGCGTGTCTTTTTTCCAGGATGGGTTCGGATCAGCCTTGACGATGCTGGAACAGCGTGTCTTTTTTCCAGGATGGGTTCGGATAAGCCTTGACTATGCTGGAAGAGCGTGTCTTTTCTCCAGGTGGCAGAGGGATGGATGATGGTGCTTGTCCTTCCAAATATGATGGACTACCGTCTTCAGATAAACTTCAGGAAAAAGGTGTGGGAAAATTAATATACGTGTATTTAAATACAGAACAAGATGAGTGGGAGAGAGATAATGGCACATCCCCTTCCATATAATGTAGAAAGAGGATAAATAAGGCAGGTGACAGTATTTTCCTCCCATATGTAGCAGTAAGCTTTCTTGCAAACAAATTCATCGTCTTAACGGGAATAAATGAGTTTATTCCAGAAAAATAATATGTTTACTTCTTCCAGTACATGTACAAGGTATACAAGTACATGTACAAGGTATACAAGTACATGTACAAGGTATACAAGTACATGTACAAGGTATACAAGTACATGTACAAGGTATACAAGTACATGTACAAGGTATACAAGTACATGTACAAGGTATACAAGTACATGTACAAGGTATACAAGTACATGTACAAGGTATACAAGTACATGTACAAGGCATACAAGTACATGTACAAGGTATACAAGTACATGTACAAGGTATACAAGTACATGTAAAAGGTATACAAGTACATGTACAAGGTATACAAGTACATGTACAAGGTATACAAGTACATGTACAAGGTATACAAGTACATGTACAAGGTATACAAGTACATGTACAAGGCATACAAGTACATGTACAAGGTATACAAGTACATGTACAAGGCATACAAGTACATGTACAAGGTATACAAGTACATGTACAAGGTATACAAGTACATGTACAAGGAATACAAGTACATGTACAAGGTATACAAGTACATGTACAAGGTATACAAGTACATGTACAAGGTATACAAGTACATGTACAAGGTATACAAGTACATGTACAAGGTATACCAGTACATGTACAAGGTATACAAGTACATGTACAAGGTATACAAGTACATGTACAAGGTATACAAGTACATGTACAAGGTATACAAGTACATGTACAAGGTATACCAGTACATGTACAAGGTATACAAGTACATGTACAAGGTATACAAGTACATGTACAAGGTATACAAGCAAATGTACAAGGTATACAAGTACATGTACAAGGTATACAAGTACATGTACAAGGTATACAAGTACATGTACAAGGTATACAAGTACATGTACAAGGTATACAAGCAAATGTACAAGGTATACAAGTACATATACAAGGTATACAAGTACATGTACAAGGTATACAAGTACATGTACAAGGTATACAAGTACATGTACAAGGTATACAAGTACATGTACAAGGTATACAAGTACATGTACAAGGTATACAAGTACATGTACAAGGTATACCAGTACATGTACAAGGTATACAAGTACATGTACAAGGTATACAAGTACATGTACAAGGTATACAAGTACATGTACAAGGTATACAAGTACATGTACAAGGTATACAAGTACATGTACAAGGTATACAAGTACATGTACAAGGTATACAAGAACATGTACAAGGTATACAAGTACATGTACAAGGTATACAAGTACATGTACAAGGTATACAAGTACATGTACAAGGTATACAAGTACATGTACAAGGCATACAAGTGCATGTACAAGGTATACAAGTACATGTACAAGGTATACAAGTACATGTACAAGGTATACAAGTACATGTACAAAGTATACAAGTACATGTACAAGGTATACAAGTACATGTACAAGGTATACCAGTACATGTACAAGGTATACAAGTACATGTACAAGGTATACAAGTACATGTACAAGGTATACAAGTACATGTACAAGGTATACAAGTACATGTACAAGGTATACAAGTACATGTAAAAGGTATACAAGTACATGTATAAGGTATACAAGTACATGTACAAGATATACAAGTACATGTACAAGGTATACAAGTACATGTACAAGGTATACAAGTACATGTACAAGGTATACAAGTACATGTACAAGGTATACAAGTACATGTACAAGGTATACCAGTACATGTACAAGGTATACAAGTACATGTACAAGGTATACAAGTACATGTAAAAGGTATACAAGTACATGTATAAGGTATACAAGTACATGTACAAGATATACAAGTACATGTACAAGGTATACAAATACATGTACAAGGTATACAAGTACATGTACAAGGTATACAAGTACATGTACAAGGTATACAAGTACATGTACAAGGTATACCAGTACATGTACAAGGTATACAAGTACATGTACAAGGTATACAAGAACATGTACAAGGTATACAAGCAAATGTACAAGGTATACAAGTACATGTACAAGGTATACAAGTACATGTACAAGGTATACAAGTACATGTACAAGGTATACAAGTACATGTACAAGGTATACAAGCAAATGTACAAGGTATACAAGTACATATACAAGGTATACAAGTACATGTACAAGGTATACAAGCAAATGTACAAGGTATACAAGTACATGTACAAGGTATACAAGTACATGTACAAGGTATACAAGTACATGTACAAGTTATACAAGTACATGTACAAGGTATACCAGTACATGTACAAGGTATACAAGTACATGTACAAGGTTTACAAGTACATGTACAAGGCATACAAGTACATATACAAGGTATACAAGTACATGTACAAGGTATACAAGCAAATGTACAAGGTATACAAGCACATGTACAAGGTATACAAGTACATGTACATGGTATACAAGTACATGTACAAGGTATACAAGTACATGTACAAGGTATACCAGTAAATGTACAAGGTATACAAGTACATGTACAAGGTATACAATTACATGTACAAGGTATACGAGTTCATCTACAAGGTATACAAGTACATGTACAAGATATACAAGTACATGTACAAGGTATACAAGTTCATGTACAAGGTATACCAGTACATGTACAAGGTATACAAGTACATGTACAAGGTTTACAAGTACATGTACAAGGTATACAAGTACATGTACAAGGTATACAAGCACATGTACAAGGTATACCTAGTACATGTACAAGGTATACAAGTACATGTACAAGGTATACAAGTACATGTACAAGGTATACAAGTACATGTACAAGGTATACAAGTACATGTACAAGGTATACAAGTACATGTACAAGGTATACAAGTACATGTACAAGGTATGCAAGTACATGTACAAGGTATACAAGTACATGTACAAGGTATACAGATCATAGCTGACATCAATGACATACTACTATATAGAAAGCCGCTTGTTATGCTGAGCATTTCCCGCAAATTAGGTCAGTTTTGTCCCAGGATGTGACCCACACCAGTCCACTAACACCCAGGATGTGACCCACACCAGTCCACTAACACCCAGGATGTGACCCACACCAGTTCACTAACACCCAGGATGTGACCCACACCAGTCCACTAACACCCAGGATGTGACCCACACTAGTTCACTAACACCCAGGATGTGACCCACACCAGTTCACTAACACCCAGGATGTGACCCACACCAGTCCACTAACACCCAGGATGCGACCCACACCAGTCAACTAACACCCAGGATGCGACCCACACCAGTCCACTAACACCCAGGATGCGACCCACACCAGTCCACTAACACCCAGGATGCGACCCACACCAGTCCACTAACACCCAGGATGCGACCCACACCAGTCCACTAACACCCAGGTACCCATATTACTGATGGGAACATGGAAAGCATGTGTAAAGAAACATGCCTGTTTCTACCCTCACCGGGAATCGAACTGGACACAACCACGGGGCCTGGTGGTTTAAATATTAACCTTTTTCAAAAAATTTTTTTACAGAAAGTTAGATCATTTCTTTTTTTGATAATTTTTTTTTTTTATTCGCCGGTATTCTCCCGGCCCGGGTCTTTTCCAAGTAGTGGTGACCCGGCCTTGACTCCCTATCTGGGGAGGGTCTCGAGACTTAAGTCTCCCATGGGAGGAGGGACAAGTACCTCCCATGGGAGACTCAAGTCTCGATATAATGATATAAAAAATAATTTTTGACGAAAATTAACTTAGAAACTTCATGTAACCTCACTTAAATTAACGCATTTTTTTAGCTGAACTCTGAGATTATATATATATATATATATATATATATATATATATATATATATATATATATATATATATATATATAATAGTCTTCAAGTATTTCACCAGAGTCATTTACGATCCTTTACAAAACAAATGTCAAGGTCACCTTGAAGTATGTAACACATGTAACTCACACTTGGTTAAAGTATGTTTATAAACTAGCGAAAGTGCAGAGTGTTGCAACTAGGACAGTTGCAGAGCTAAGGGAATCGTGCTATGAAAAAAGGATAATGATAAGAGAACTTAACATTGGATGACATAACATGCAAAATACTCAGAGAAATGGATAGGAAAGGCAGGGATAGACCGAGAGGTAGTAAATAGGTAGACGATAGCACAATTGGAAGGTAAAGAGACATTTGACCAATAGGGATGTCAGGAAGGATTTTCCCGCCATAAGGAGGTCAGGAAATAAAATAACGTGAACGAATGAACAGTTGAGACAGGTTCTAAATATAATTTTAAGAGTGAGTCTGGCAAGAAACAAACTAGAGGCAGAGCCTCGAGTTAGAACTAAGCCATAACACATGCACAAACAAGCAAACAAACACAGACATTCATAAACACACACAGACATACGAAAGCACAGACAAAAATACAAACTAACAAACACACGAATATGACACAAACACAAAGTTCGTACATGTGTTAGAATAGTTGTCTTACGTATGGCTGGAAGTCTTCAAGAGTGCAGTTCACTTAATGGAAACAATAGCAGGATCACCTAATAAGTACAGTGGAGATACTCGGCACTATAAGGCAAAAAATACTCCCCTGAAACCCACCCAAAATGTCCAGACCACTAAGCTTTTTTCATACCTATTTACCTTTCTTAACCCTTCTAGTCTACCCTCAACAATCCTTACCCTACTACTAACCACCCACAATTTTTCTTACCTCTCTCTATTTGTCTATTCAAAACCTTTCCCACTCATTTCCTGGCTACCTAAAACATTTCTCACTCTTTCCTAATCTATCCAAAGCCTTTTTCATTCTTTTCCTCTCTACCTTAAATATTTCTCACTCTTTCCTAATCTATCCAAAGCCTTTTCCATTCTTTTCTTGTCTACCTTAAATATTTCTCACTCTTTCCTAATCTATCCAAAGCCTTTTCCATTCTTTTCTTGTCTACCTTAAATATTTCTCACTCTTTCCTAATCTATCCAAAGCCTTTTTCATTCTTTTCCTCTCTACCTTAAATATTTCTCACTCTTTCCTAATCTATCCAAAGCCTTTTTCATTCTTTTCTTGTCTACCTTAAATATTTCTCACTCTTTTCCAAGCCTTTCCCACTTTTTTTTCCTGTCTACCTAAAATATTTCTCTCTCTTTCAAGCCTTCCCCACTTTTTTCCTCTTTGCCCACAATCTTTTTCACCTGCCAAGAATTCATAATAGCACGATTGAAATCAAAACCAGGGTTACTGGTGGTGTTAGAACCCATGGCAAGTGAGTCGTAAAATTCCAGGCCAGTGCGTTAACCACTGGGCCAGCTGGCTATAAGATTCATCCAACTAGGTATATTTATGCATCAGTTGGATGAATCTTATTGTAGCAAGCTGGCCCAGTGGTTTACGCACTGGCCTGGAGTTTATCGATTCACTTGCCATGGGTTCTAACCCCACCTGTTCCGTGTTTTATCACCTCTTCCTATCTACTCACATTATTCTCTGCTCTCTCTTTCCTATGTCCTTCCCATTCTCGTCAACCCTATTAATATTATCACGGGGAGCGTTAAACCCGTAGGAATTATACAGCACCTTGGAGGGGGGAGGAATGGAAGGCACTCAAACTTAATTCAGGGAATTGGAGCACAGATCCAATTCCCTAGATCAAGAGCCCCTCACCAGCGTCAAGGAACCTCCCTTAGGGGTGGTCAACCCAACTGAAACATAACATATAAGACCAGGGATCAACAGCCTGTTTGATCAGAGATCTTTTCCTGTAATTATCCTCACCAGGTGTAGCTGTTCTGGCACACTAATTGCTCTACGTGGTAACAATAACAATAATGCTAACGACATATATTTTTTTGCAAATTTTGTTAATAAAGATAATTAGATCCGTCTCTAAACAATGGTTGAAGTTGTTATGCGTGAGGATGTCGACGGGAATATATAAAACAATATACCTTGCTGCATATATGCTCTCACATTAATAATAATCATAATCGTTATTTCTTGAAGTACTTGATACAACTTATACAGACCTTAGCTGTACCAGGGATCAAGGTACGGATTATGCCGGATCAGCCAGGCTGTGGTTGGTACAGTGGACTACGTAAGGCCAGTAACAGGCTAGTGATCAAGCCCTGATCCGCCGGGAGGCCTGGTCATGGACCGGGCCACAGGGGCGTTGATCCCCGGAATACCCTTCAGGTAGACTCCACGTACGTTGACGGATACTCAGTGTGTGAGCCGAGTGCTTTACCTACCGAGATACGGGACACCGTAATTACACGTAGTATGTCCTACCTAACATTTTGTCGGTAATTCTGCCAACATTATTACACATCCAGTAGTAGCTTCCCATTCTCCTTTTAAAATTACTCACCATCCTCTATTTCACTTGGCATTTTTGGGTTTAAATCATCAATATCTTAGGCCTGACCTTCTATACCATTATTTTGGAATTTTCTATTTATCATATCACACATTTCCTTTCGTATATAGATGTTTTCGTCTTAAATTTGTCGTATTTTTGTTTGTATATCACATACTCAAAAAAGATGGCAAATTTTCTTTCCTCGACGTCCTTCTGTTTGTCACTGTCTTCCGACAGTGACAAACTTCTCTTCAAAGTGTATAGAAAACGTATAAACACGGACGATCTTATACACTTTTATTCACACCAAGACACCCGCACTAAAAGAGTCCTCACTAGCTTCTTCTAGAGAGCTCTTCGCATCTCCATCCCTTGTTTTCTTGAATGTATCTGCATAACACAAGCCTTTACATGTCTTCAGTTTCCATCTTTCTTCATCCGCCCATGGAACAGCCCTCTAAGCAGTTCATAGTGCTCCCCTGTGGTGATGTTGCCACGAATACTCGCCGGGCACTTGCTAAGAGTAACATCAATGATTCCACCATAAGCACTATCAAAGACCTCACTATGAAACTCAACCCCACACCTCTAACTTCCACAGCGGGCGTCTACACCATCCACTGTGGAGACTGCCCCAAGATATATGTAGGCGAAACAGGGAGATATCTTTCGGTACTCCTGAACGAGCATCGAAATTCTAGTAACAGAAACAACCTAAGGTATGTAAGAAAAGTATAAAATACCGACAATATGAAAGTTAAGACACATGTGCAACATCTGGATATCTTTATTGTAGACGTTGCACATGTGTCTTAACTTTCAACCTAAGGTATGTGTGTGTCCTCCAAAGGAACTCCACTGAGCATTTGATAAATTTGGATGAGTCACAACTCGTTCTCACCGAACAAGACCTTAGACGACGACGATGTCTGGAAGGGTCGCTAATCGTCATCACCGACACCACATTAGCGTACATGATACTCAGCCAGGCAAAGCACCACCAACCCAACAACACAGGAGTCACATGATCTCATCGTCTGCCCGTCCTCATCCCATTATGGTATTCTTCAGGTCACCATGCATCACTCACACCTCACTCTCCCCCTATACATACCGTCTTTTAACCTTTTTATGTTAGAAGTGATCAAGGTCCAGGGCCAAAACGTTTTCTAATATGTCTTAGTGTTTGCTTACGTCCTTGTGTACACGTTGCCCTCCTGCATTTTAATGTAGGTATTTTGCGCTAAGTCCTTTGTTGTTATAAGAACATAAGAAAGAAGGAACACTGCAACAGGCCTACTGACCTATGCGGAGCAGGTCCATGTCCCCCCCCCCACCGGATTAGCCCAATGACCCACCCAGTCTGGTCACCTCCACTCAAGGAGCACGGCACCAGACCCAGCAGCACAAGCTAGTCAGGTCCAACTCACACGGAGTAATTTCAATGTTCATGTTTGAGAACATTCCTTCCAGGATTTACTAGGTGAATATTATTATACATCTTTCTTGCCTGCGTTGGAAAGAATCAAGCGAATAGATTGAAAGTGTTCGCAGTAGTTCAGATGATGGACTGAGTGTATAAGGGCAGCGATGGGCATAAACAAAGGCGATATTAAGTAAGTTTATTCAGATATACACAAACACAGTTACATAGATTATCATACATAGCAGCATATGTGTTTACCTGGAGTTTACCTGGAGAGAGTTCCGGGGGTCAACGCCCCCGCGGCCCGGTCTGTGACCAGGCCTCCTGGTGGATCAGAGCCTGATCAACCAGGCTGTTACTGCTGGCTGCATGCAAACCAACGTACGAGCCACAGCCCGGCTGGTCAGGAACCGACTTTAGGTGCTTGTCCAGTGCCTGCTTGAAGACTGCCAGGGGTCTATTGGTAATCCCCCTTATGTGTGCTGGGAGGCAGTTGAACAGTCTCGGGCCCCTGACACTTATTGTATGGTCTCTTAACGTGCTAGTGACACCCCTGCTTTTCATTGGGGGGATGGTGCATCGTCTGCCGAGTCTTTTGCTTTCGTAGTGAGTGATTTTCGTGTGCAAGTTCGGTACTAGTCCCTCTAGGATTTTCCAGGTGAATATAATCATGTATCTCTCCCTCCTGCGTTCCAGGGAGTACAGGTTCAGGAACTTCAAGCGCTCCCAGTAATTGAGGTGTTTTATCTCCGTTATGCGCGCCGTGAAGGTTCTCTGTACATTTTCTAGGTCAGCAATTTCACCTGCCTTGAAAGGTGCTGTTAGTGTGCAGCAATATTCCAGCCTAGATAGAACAAGCGACCTGAAGAGTGTCATCATGGGCTTGGCATCCCTAGTTTTGAAGGTTCTCATTATCCATCCTGTCATTTTTCTAGCAGATGCGATTGATACAATGTTTTGGTCCTTGAAGGTGAGATCCTCCGACATGATCACTCCCAGGTCTTTGACGTTGGTTTTTTGCTCTATTTTATGGAAGGAATTTGCTTTGTACTCTGATGACGTTTTAATTTCCTCGTGTTTACCTGGGTCCTTTATTTCCATTGGGTCCTTTATTTCCATTGGGTCCTTTATTTCCATTGGGTCCTTTATTTCCATTGGGTCTTTTATTTCCATTGGGTCCTTTTATAGTAAAATACAGAGGATATCAAATCAAGTAATAACGGATTTTAGATAAATTTAGATTTAGAAAGAAGATAGTAGATCAATGGTTCAGAGAACCGACATGTTGTTGAATTAGACACATGTGCAACTCTTGGGTATCTTTATTGAGGAAACGTTTCGCCACACAGTGGCTTCAACAGTCCATACAAAGGAGAAACTTGTGATGAATGGTTTGAAAAACCGACAAGTTGAAGATTGGAGAAACTTGAAGAACAGGAGGAGAATGAGGTAATCAGTCCCTCAGCCTTGAGTCGATGTGGTCAGTCCATCAATCTTGAATAGAATACCATCTACAAGAACCCAAGACACACCCTCGACATGGCAGAGCTCCTCGCACTAGCACGCACTGAGTGTATTATTGTGGGTGGAGATTTCAACGCACATCACCCAATGCTGCACTCTCACTCAGCAACCAATGCTGCTGGCAGACACATAGCAATGCTCCTACACGATATTCCAGAGGTAAAGTTGCTAAACAATGGAGACCCCACACACCTGTTGGGTGGCTGCCTCGACCTTACCTTCGGGTCAAAGCAACTCGCAGCAGGAGCCACATGGGAAACTCATCCTCACCTTGTCAGTGACCACTTTGCAGTGATCACCACCTTCAACATCAACAGGCCTCCCACAGTTGTGCTGCCTCAGAGATGGGACGTAAAGAGGGCCAACTGGAAGGTGTTCCAGGATTATCTTCATGGCTGGTGGTCCACATGCTCTCTATCTGAAGACTGTGATACGGCTGAACAGGAGCTAATCACTGTTCTCATCCAGGCAGCAGAGTGCGCAATTCCAAAGAAGTCCGCAGGACGCACTCACAAAAGAGACTGGTGGTTCTACGACGACGAGGTGCGGGAGCAGAACCACCGCATCAACTCTTTTAGGAAGCTATACAGGCGTAATCCTACGACAGAGAACAGGAATACTCAGAGCCATTGTGCAGCATGCCCGCAGAGTCTCTCTCAGAGTAAAAACTGAGAAATGGCTGGAGTGGTGCTCAACATTCGGGCATCACATCACCTTATCTGAGATGTGGGGCAAGCTCAACATAGCAACTGGCAAGAGCAAGCCGAGGCCACCAGCACACCCGAACCCATCCCAGGAAGCTGAGAAACTAGTGGAGCTTTTCACTTCCAGGGGAGCCTCCACTCAGCTCCCACAGGACATCCGGAATATACAGACGGATCTTCTGCCACAGCGCCAGCTAACGATACAAGCTGCATGTGAGTCGGAAGATGTGACTAATGAAGACCTCACGGACTTGGAACTCCGACGTGCCATTAAGAACACAGGTGACACTGCCCCGGGCATCGATGGTGTTACGTACTCCATGATTGCACGGGCTGGGCAGAGTGGATGGGAGGCCATACTAGACGTCATTAACAAGTCGTGGAGGGCCAGGACACTCCCAGCAGCTTGGAAGAAAGCTACCATCGTACCAATTCCAAAGCTCAAGGACCCAGGCAGTATGAAACCCATATCGCTGACCAGCTGCTTAGCCAAGACTGCTGAGAGGATGGTGTTAAACCGCCTCCTACGGAAACTTGGACCCTCTCATCATCACATATTTGGCTTCACCAAAGGAGTGGGTACAGCTGAGTGCATAACCACTCTACTATGCCAGATTGCTGATAGTAACAAAAAACCTAGTATCGTCGTCTACCTCGACCTTGAGAAGGCATTTGAGCTAGCCAGCCCCACAGCAATTCTGGCAATACTAGCTCGGAAGGGAATCAAAGGACGCCTGCTGGCCTGGATAGAGTCCTACCTTAGGGGCAGGCAGGTCTGTGTCAGCTTTCAGGGACACTACTCTTCCTTTAAAACCCTGGAAAATGGTACGCCACGAGGAGGTGTGCTCAGTCCTACCCTGTTTAACATCCTTATAAACCATACCCCCGGCCGGGATTGAACCCGCGGTCATAGAGTCTCAAAACTCCAGCCCGTCGCGTTAGCCACTAGACCAGCTAGCCACAATAAGATTCATCCAACTAGGTATATTTCTACACCATAGGAAAGTTAGCACAGGCACCTCTGTGACCACAAATGCAAGTTTTTACAGACGAATCTCCAGCTAGCGTGGCCGTGACGAACTCTAGCTCAAGTCCCTTCACTGCCACGCTAGCTGGAGATTCGTCTGTAAAAACTTGCATTTGTGGTCACAGAGGTGCCTGTGCTAACTTTCCTATGGTGTAGAAATATACCTAGTTGGATGAATCTTATTGTGGCTAGCTGGTCTAGTGGCTAACGCGACGGGCTGGAGTTTTGAGACTATGACCGCGGGTTCAATCCCGGCTGGGGTATGGTTTGTTTGCAATCGTGTCATTACGATTTCGTGAGTCCTGTTTAACATCCTTATGCAGGAAATTGTGAGCCTTCCCTTTCATAGTGGTACACAGCTCCTCAGCAATGCTGATGATCTTGCACTCGTAGTGAATGAGAAAGGCAATTTAGAACGAAAGGCTTAGAGAGCTTTGGACCTAATTATGCAGTCTTGCAAGGAACTAGGCTTCAAAATCTCGGCCGAGAAATCTCTTGCAATGATGTTCAAGGGTCCAGATCCTGTGAATAGATTACGTATTCAGGATATAGAACTTGAGTGGACAGGCTCCTACCTATACTTAGGAATCTACATTGATAAAAAGCTGACCTTTCAGAAACAGGCCGAGTATGTCAGGTCACGTGCTCTACTCAGACTCAACGCCATGAGAGCCATGACGAGGCACCGTGCAGGGGCAAGCAAAGATGTACTTCGCTTGTACTATATACAAGCTATACGCTCGCTCATTGACTACGGTGCACCGGCGTTAGCTCATCTCTTCTCGCAGAGCAGGCAAAGGGTGGAGGTCGTACAAAACCAGCCGATAAGAACTATGCTTGGGGCCCTCATCTGGACCAACACAGTATGTCTCAGATCTGAGGCCCGGCTTCCTTCCTTGGCTGACAGAGTAAGATACATAAACGCCTGCAAAGTGGCCACGATTCTGCACCGGCAGCAAGGTACCCCACTAAGGAGACGGATATTAACAACCATGACACAAGATCCCACACTCTTCACGGACTACTCCTGGATTCGTTCGTTTTGTGCTGCTGGGCGGAAGCTGCTGCCTATACAACTACTCCTTGAGAAGAGTTGTGACCTCCCTGTTGCTGGGTACCATCCACCACCTCCCTGGCGCCCAGATCCAGCCGATGTTTGCATCATGCAGCTACCCATCTCTAAGCGTCTCTGCAGTCAAGACACCCTCGGCAATCATGCTGAGACAAGCATGGCACTGGCAGAGGTAGGCACATGTGCAGTGTATTTCACAGATGGTTCTGTCGACCCTGACAGGAAGAGAGCAGCAGCTGGACTGTACCACAATGGTCACACACAAGGCTGGCGACTCCCTGACCACTGCATGATCCCTCAAGCTGAGCTGGTGGCGATTCAGCAGGCATTGTCACATGCCCTACGACATCGACTCCGACCTGTCATACATGTTGATTCCACCTCTGCAATCAATGCCCTCTCCCATCCTCAACCACAGGACAATGTTCACCTCTTCACATCGATCCTGAGCATAATGACAGCATTAGAAGTTCAGGGTAACAGATCGACATTGAACTGGATCCCCAGCCATGCTGGCATCCGGGGAAATGAGGCGGCAGATGATGCAGCCAAGGCAGCAACAGACTATCCACATGTTGGGATTACTGTCCCAATCAGCCTACGACAGACCAAACTGGTGGCTGCCAGAGCCACGAAACTTATGGGGGAGGTCTTAGGTGATACCCCATCTCAACAGTGGTACCGAGCAGCGACTCAGGGAGAACCCACTCCATATGATAGAAGCTGGTCCAGAGCGCAGTATACCGCCATCCATCGGCTTCGTTTGGGCTTTCCCACAGCCAAGATGATGGTAGACAAGGCTGAGGAGATGTGCCAGTACTGTCAGCACGTTGTCCAGCGTCCCCTAACACACTATCTTCTGGAGTGCGAAGTTACTGAGACACTCCGCAGGCAACTAGGAGTGATATTCCCTCCAGAAGAGGACCCAGAGATGACTGCGGCCACACTAGTGCACCATGGGGTCAACGAACCAGACAAGCTGTTACCTGTGATAACGACATATCCTCCTCCTCGCTAGTGTCCATAGTTAGGAGTACATATGGTGTTGTCGCTTATGAGATGCACCAGTTGAACTGACCAGAAGAGTGTTTGAGCAGCATATGTCGCATCATTGTAGAAACCTTTCTCCCTCGGGAGCCAGAGACGGGTCATCGCAAGACAGACCCGTGCCAGGACTACGATCTTGGCGAACATTATACATACATACACCCCAGGTAGATCTGTTTGTGACTTGAAAAAGCCCTTGTAGATGAATGGTTTCCAGAACCAACACGTTGATAAATTAGACACATGTGCAACTCTTGGGTATCTTTATTGAGGAAACGTATCGCCACACAGTGGCTTCATCAGTCCATACAAAGGAGAAACTTGAAGAACTGATGAAGGCACTGAAGATTCCCAATAGTTGCACATGTGAACATTAAAATGGTATAAAATACCGACAGGTTGTTAGGTAAGACACATATGCAACAGTTAGGTATCTTTATTATGAAACGTTTCGCCTACACAGTAGGCTTCTTCAGTCAAGTACAGAAAAGTTGATAGAAGCAGAAGATACTTGAAGACGATGTAATCAGTCCATCACCCTTAAAGTTTTGAGGTGGTCAGTCCCTCAGTCTGGAGAAGAGCATTGTTCCATAGTATGAAACCATAGTATGTTTCATACTATGGAACAATGCTCTTCTCCAGACTGAGGGACTGACCACCTCAAAACTTTAAGGGTGATGGACTGATTACATCGTCTTCAAGTATCTTCTGCTTCTATCAACTTTTCTGTACTTGACTGAAGAAGCCTACTGTGTAGGCGAAACGTTTCATAATAAAGATACCTAACTGTTGCATATGTGTCTTACCAGTTGCACATGTGTCTAATTTATCATTGAAAAAGCCCACTGTGTGGGCGAAACGTTGTCAATAAAGGTTCACATTATACTGCATATGTGTATATTTCCACTGTGTCGGTATTTTATTCCATTTATTTCCAACATCTGGGTATCTTTATTGTAGATGTTTCGGCATCCAGTGACTTCACCAATACAAATACAAGGGCATAATGTGAAGAATTGAGAACTATATACAATTGATGAGTTAGAAGTGATCAAGGTCCCAGGACCGAAACGTTTTCTAATAAATATGTCATAGTGTTTGCTTACGTGTCTTTCTAAACCAACTTGTCGGTATTTATTACCAAGGTTTATACCATCTTGTCCGAGGTAATCAGTACCTCAGGCTTGGAGTTAGTAAAGAGCACCTATTTACTGCTAGGTGAACAGTGACAGCAGGTATAAGGTGACTTGCCCATGCGTCTCACCCTGCCCAAGATGCAACCCAAAACAGCCGACACCCAGGTGCCTGGTACATAAGACACATAGGCAACATTTAGGCAACTTTATTCCGAAACGTTTCGCCAACACAGTAGGCTTCTTCAGTCGAGTACAGAAAGTAGGCAGGAGCAGTAGAGATGAGAAGACTATGTAATCAGTCTATCACCCAGGTACCTACATACTGCTAGGTGAAAAGTAACTTTAAATTACCATGTTTCAGTTATTGTTTCAGCTATTGTTTCAATTATTGTTTCAGCTATTGTTATAATTTCAAAGTTTCCTATTCCACGTTAATAAACGTAATTTATTAAAAACCATTCCACGGGTGGGGCTTGAACCCACGGTCAGAGAGTAGTCAAACTCCAGACCGACGCGTTATCCACTGGGCCAGCTGACCCAGTGGATAACGCATCGGTCTGGAGATTTACGACCCTCTGACCGCGGGTTCAAGCCCCACCCGTGGAATGGTTTGTTTGCAATTGGGTCACTACCATTTCCTGAGTCGAAATTCATTAATTTTATTCCATGTACTTCGACTATTAGTATACAGTACGTTAACATGTTTTTATTTTTCCACCTTTCGGTCCAACTTGGAGCATCAAGTACTTAACGGACCAAGTCGGACCGAAACGTCGTCACCAGATTCAGTGTGCTGGTTATTTGTGTACCGGACAAAAAATATTATTGTCATTCTCATATCAATGGGGTGATCGCTAAAACTTTCGCTTCACACAGTGAGGCGTCCGGGTTCGACTCCCAGCGAGGGTAGAGACAGGGCGTGTTTCCTTACACCGGTTGTCCATGTTCACTCATCAGTAAAATGGGTACCTGGGTGTTAGTGGACTGGTGTGGGTCACATCCTGGGTGTTAGTGGACTGGTGTGGGTCGCATCCTGGGTGTTAGTGGACTGGTGTGGGTCACTTCCTGAGTGTTAGTGGACTGGTGTGGGTCGCATCCTGGGTGTTAATGGACTGGTGTGGGTCACATCCTGGGTGTTAGTGGACTGGTGTGGGTCACATCCTGGGTGTTAGTGGACTGGTGTGGGTCACTTCCTGAGTGTTAGTGGACTGGTGTGGGTCGCATCCTGGGTGTTAATGGACTGGTGTGGGTCACTTCCTGAGTGTTAGTGGACTGGTGTGGGTCGCATCCTGGGTGTTAGTGGACTGGTGTGGGTCACTTCCTGAGTGTTAGTGGACTGGAGTGGGTCGCATCCTGGGTGTTAATGGACTGGTGTGGGTCACATCCTGGGTGTTAGTGGACTGGTGTGGGTCGCATCCTGGGTGTTAGTGGACTGGTGTGGGTCACATCTTGGGTGTTAGTGGACTGGTGTGGGTCACATCCTGGGTGTTAGTGGACTGGTGTGGGTCACATCCTGGGTGTTAGTGGACTGGTGTGGGGTCACATCCTGGGTGTTAGTGGACTGGTGTGGGTCACTTCCTGAGTGTTAGTGGACTGGAGTGGGTCGCATCCTGGGTGTTAATGGACTGGTGTGGGTCACATCCTGGGTGTTAGTGGACTGGTGTGGGTCACATCCTGGGTGTTAGTGGACTGGTGTGGGTCACTTCCTGAGTGTTAGTGGACTGGTGTGGGTCGCATCCTGGGTGTTAATGGACTGGTGTGGGGTCACATCCTGGGTGTTAGTGGACTGGTGTGGGTCACATCCTGGGTGTTAGTGGAC
Organism: Cherax quadricarinatus; assembly: GCF_038502225.1. NCBI lineage: Eukaryota > Metazoa > Arthropoda > Malacostraca > Decapoda > Parastacidae > Cherax > Cherax quadricarinatus. Next base: position 9,033,293 of record NC_091383.1, read on the forward strand.
TGGTGTGGGGTCACATCCTGGGTGTTAGTGGACTGGTGTGGGTCACATCCTGAGTGTTAGTGGACTGGTGTGGGTCGCATCCTGGGTGTTAATGGACTGGTGTGGGGTCACATCCTGGGTGTTAGTGGACTGGTGTGGGTCACATCCTGGGTGTTAGTGGACTGGTGTGGGTCACTTCCTGAGTGTTAGTGGACCGGTGTGGGTCACTTCCTGAGTGTTAGTGGACTGGTGTGGGTCACATCCTGGGTGTTAGTGGACTGGTGTGGGTCGCATCCTGGGTGTTAGTGGACTGGTGTGGGTCACATCTTGGGTGTTAGTGGACTGGTGTGGGTCATATCCTGGGTGTTAGTGGACTGGTGTGGGTCACATCCTGGGTGTTAGTGGACTGGTGTGGGTCGCATCCTGGGTGTTAGTGGACTGGTGTGGGTCGCATCCTGGGTGTTAGTGGACTGGTGTGGGTCGCATCCTGGGTGTTAGTGGACTGGTGTGGGTCGCATCCTGGGTGTTAGTGGACTGGTGTGGGTCACATCCTGGGTGTTAGTGGACTGGTGTGGGTCACATCCTGGGTGTTAGTGGACTGGTGTGGGTCACATCCTGGGTGTTAGTGGACTGGTGTGGGTCACATCCTGGGTGTTAGTGGACTGGTGTGGGTCACATCCAGGGTGTTAGTGGACTGGTGTGGGTCACATCCAGGGTGTTAGTGGACTGGTGTGGGTCACATCCTGGGTGTTAGTGGACTGGTGTGGGTCACATCCTGGGTGTTAGTGGACTGGTGTGGGTCACATCCTGGGTGTTAGTGGACTGGTGTGGGTCACATCCTGGGTGTTAGTGGACTGGTGTGGGTCACATCCTGGGTGTTAGTGGACTTGTGTGGGTCACATCCTGGGTGTTAGTGGACTGGTGTGGGTCACATCCTGGGTGTTAGTGGACTGGTGTGGGTCACATCCTGGGTGTTAGTGGACTGGTGTGGGTCACATCCTGGGTGTTAGTGGACTGGTGTGGGTCACATCCTGGGTGTTAGTGGACTGGTGTGGGTCACATCCTGGGTGTTAGTGGACTGGTGTGGGTCACATCCTGGGTGTTAGTGGACTGGTGTGGGTCGCATCCTGGGTGTTAGTGGACTGGTGTGGGTCGCATCCTGGGTGTTAGTGGACTGGTGTGGGTCACATCCAGGGTGTTAGTGGACTGGTGTGGGTCACATCCTGGGTGTTAGTGGACTGGTGTGGGTCACATCCTGGGTGTTAGTGGACTGGTGTGGGTCACATCCTGGGTGTTAGTGGACTGGTGTGGGTCACATCCTGGGTGTTAGTGGACTTGTGTGGGTCACATCCTGGGTGTTAGTGGACTGGTGTGGGTCACATCCTGGGTGTTAGTGGACTGGTGTGGGTCACATCCTGGGTGTTAGTGGACTGGTGTGGGTCACATCCTGGGTGTTAGTGGATTGGTGTGGGTCACATCCTGGGTGTTAGTGGACTGGTGTGGGTCACATCCTGGGTGTTAGTGGACTGGTGTGGGTCACATCCTGGGTGTTAGTGGACTGGTGTGGGTCGCATCCTGGGTGTTAGTGGACTGGTGTGGGTCGCATCCTGGGTGTTAGTGGACTGGTGTGGATCGCATCCTGGGTGTTAGTGGACTGGTGTGGGTCGCATCCTGGGTGTTAGTGGACTGGTGTGGGTCACATCCTGGGTGTTAGTGGACTGGTGTGGGTCACATCATGGGTGTTAGTAGACTGGTGTGGGCCACATCCTGAGTGTTAGTGGACTGGTGTGGGTCACATCCTGGGTGTTAGTGGACTGGTGTGGGTCACATCCTGGGTGTTAGTGGACTGGTGTGGGTCACATCCTGAGTGTTAGTGGACTGGTGTGGGTCACATCCTGGGTGTTAGTGGACTGGTGTGGGTCACATCCTGGGTGTTAGTGGACTGGTGTGGGTCACATCATGGGTGTTAGTGGACTGGTGTGGGCCACATCCTGAGTGTTAGTGGACTGGTGTGGGTCACATCCTGGGTGTTAGTGGACTGGTGTGGGTCACATCCTGGGTGTTAGTGGACTGGTGTGGGTCACATCCTGAGTGTTAGTGGACTGGTGTGGGTCACATCCTGGGTGTTAGTGGACTGGTGTGGGTCACATCCTGGGTGTTAGTGGACTGGTGTGGGTCACATCCTGGGTGTTAGTGGACTGGTGTGGGTCACATCCTGGGTGTTAGTGGACTGGTGTGGGTCACATCCTGGGTGTTAGGGGACTGGTGTGGGTCACATCCTGGGTGTTAGTGGACTGGTGTGGGTCACATCCTGGGTGTTAGTGGACTGGTGTGGGTCACATCCTGGGTGTTAGTGGACTGGTGTGGGTCGCATCCTGGGACAAAACTGACCTAATTTGCGGGAAATGCTCAGCATAACAAGCGGCTTTCTATATAGTAGTATGTCATTGATGTCAGCTATGGTCTGTATACCTTGCACATGTACTTGTATACGTTGTACATGTACTTGTATACCTTGTACATGTGCTGGTATACCTTGTACATGTGCTGGTATACCTTGTACATGTACTGGAATACCTTGTACATGTACTGGTATACCTTGTACATGTACTTGTATACCTCGTACATGCACTTGTATACCTTGTACATGTACTCGTGTACCTTGTACATGTACTGGTATACCTTGTTCATGTACTGGTATACCTTGTACATGTACTGGTATACCTTGTTCATGTACTGGTATACCTTGTACATGTACTGGTGTACCTTGTACATGTACTTGTATACCTTGTACATGTACTTGTATACCTTGTACATGTACTTGTATATCTTGTACATGTACTGGTATACCTTGTACAAGTACTGGTATACCTTGTATATGTACTGGTGTACCTTGTACATGTACTGGTATACCTTGTACATGTACTTGTATACCTTGTACATGTACTTGTATACCTTGTACATGTACTGGTATACCTTGTACATGTGCTGGTATACCTTGTACATGTACTGGTGTACCTTGTACATGTACTTTTATACCTTGTACATGTACTGGTATACCTTGTACAAGTACTGGTATACCTTGTACATGTGCTGGTATACCTTGTACATGTACTGGTATACCTTGTACAAGTACTGGTATACCTTTTACATGTGCTGGTATACCTTGTACATGTACTGGTATACCTTGTACATGTACTTGTATACCTTGTACATGTACTTTCATACCTTGTACATGTACTGGTATACCTTGTACATGTACTGGTATACCTTGTACATGTGCTGGTATACCTTGTACATGTACTGGTATACCTTGTACATGTACTGGTATACATAAGAACATAAGAACGAAGGAACACTGCAGAAGGCCTACTGGCCCATGCGAGGCAGGTCCAAGTCCCTACCGGCTTAAGCCAATGCACCCAACCTAGTCAGGTCAGGTCACATTGACTTAAGGGAGGAACACGGCAACCGACCTGTTAGCACAAGCTATCAGGTCCAACTCACACCCACCCACATCTACTCATGTATTTATCCAACCTATTTTTAAAGCTACACAACGTTCTGGCCTCTATAACGGTACTTGGGAGTTTGTTCCACTCATCCACAACTCTATTACCAAACCAGTACTTTCCTATATCCCTCCTGAATCTGAATTTTTCCAACTTAAAACCATTGCTGCGAGTCCTGTCTAGGCTAGATATTTTCAGCACACTATTTACATCCCCTTTATTTATTCCTGTCTTCCACTTATAAACCTCAATCATATCCCCCCTAATTCTACGTCTTTCTAGAGAGTGCAGTTTCAGGGCCCTTAGTCTATCCTCATAGGGAAGGTTTCTGATACATGGGATCATCTTTGTCATCCTCCTTTGTACATTTTCCAGAGAATTTATATCCATTCTGTAATACGGTGACCAAAACTGTGCAGCATAATCTAAATGAGGCCTAACCAAGGATGTATAGAGTTGAAGAACAACCTGAGGACTCCTATTATTTATGCTTCTTGATATGAAGCCAAGGATTCTATTAGCTTTATTGCGAACACTTATGCACTGTTGTCTTGGTTTCAGATTACTGCTAACCAGAACTCCTAAATCTTTTTCGCAATCCGTAATATTAAGATCTACATTATTTAGTTTATATGTGGCATGGTTATTGTCCTGTCCAACATTTAGAACTTTGCATTTGTCTATATTAAACTGCATCTGCCACTTCTCCGACCACTGCATCAGTCTATTCAAATCTTCCTGGAGTGCTCGAATGTCCTCGTCAGAATGAATTCGACGGCCTATTTTGGTGTCATCGGCAAACTTGCCGATGTCGCTCTTTATGCCCTCATCTATGTCGTTTATGTAGATTGTGAACAGCAGGGGGCCCAACACTGACCCCTGTGGAACACCGCTCGTGACGCTTCCCCACTCTGATTTCTCCCCATTTATGCAAACTCTCTGCTGCCTATTTGTCAACCATGCCTCTATCCAGGAAAAAATTTCTCCTCCTATTCCATGTGCTTTAATTTTCCTCAATAGTCTCTGATGTGGGACCCTGTCAAAAGCCTTACTGAAGTCCATATACACAATATCATATTCATTACCATGATCTACCTCCTCAAATACCTTAGTGAAAAAAGTTAATAAATTCGTAAGGCAGGAACGCCCCTTTGTAAAACCATGCTGAGATTCGTTGATTAATTTATGCTTTTCAAGGTGGCTACGAACTGCCTCGGCAATTATTGATTCCATAAATTTTCCCACTATGGAGGTTAGGCTTATTGGTCTATAGTTCGAAGCTAAGGACCTGTCACCTGTTTTGAAAATAGGTATCACATTTGCCATTTTCCACTTATCTGGCACCATGCCAGTTTGTAGTGATATGTTGAAAAGATTAGCCAAAGGTGTGCTAAGCTCCTCTTTACATTCCTTTAGAACCCTTGCATACAGTTCATCAGGGCCTGGGGATTTGTTAGGTTTTAATTTATCTATTTGCCTAAGGACCATGTCACTTGTGACCCTAATAGTGCACAGTTTATTATCGTCCTGTTCTACATAATTTATCATTACTGGAATATCGCTGGTATCCTCCTGTGTAAAAACTGAGAGGAAGTATGTGTTAAAAATTCTACACATTTCCTTATCACTGTCAGTGAGCTGACCCGAGGAACTTTTGAGTGGGCCTATCTTGTCCCTGATCTTACTTCTGTATACCTGAAAGAATCCTTTTGGGTTAGTCTTCGATTCTCTTGCAACTTTAACCTCATAATCTCTATTTGCTTTTCTAATTCCCTTTTTTATTTCTCTCTTTAACTGAATATATCGATTTCTTAATTGCCCCTCTCCTCTTTTGATTTGCCTATATATGCCTCTCTTTTGACCAATCAGATATTTTAATCTATTGTTCATCCATTTAGGATCATTTTTGTTTGATCTGATTTCCCTATTTGGAACATAATTTGACTGAGCAGCTTTGTATGCCTTGTACATGTACTTGTATACCTTGCACATGTACTTATATACCTTGTACAAGTACTTGTATACCTTGTACATGTACTTGTATACCTTGTACATGTACTTGTATACCTTGTACATGTACTTGTGTACCTTGTACATGTACTTGTATACCTTGTACATGTACTTGTATACCTTGTACATGTACTTGTATATCTTGTACTTGTGTACCTTGTACATGTACTTGTATACCTTGCACATGTACTTGTATACCTTGTACATGTACTTGTATACCTTGTACATGTACCTGTATACCGTGTACATGTACTTGTATACCTTGTACATGTACTTGTATACCTTGCACATGTACTTGTATACCTTGTACATGTACTTGTATACCTTGTACATGTACTTGTATACCTTGTACATGTACTTGTATACCTTGTACATGTACTTGTATACCTTGTACTTGTGCTTGTATACCTTGTACATGTACTTGTATACCTTGTACATGTACTTGTATACCTTGCACATGTACTTGTATACCTTGTACATGTACTTGTATACCTTGCACATGTACTTGTATACCTTGTACATGTACTTGTATACCTTGTACATGTACTTGTATACCTTGCACATGTACTTGTATACCTTGTACATGTACTTGTATACCTTGTACATGTACTTGTATACCTTGTACATGTACTTGTATACCTTGTACTTGTGCTTGTATACCTTGTACATGTACTTGTATACCTTGTACATGTACTTGTATACCTTGTACATGTACTTGTATACCTTGCACATGTACTTGTATACCTTGTACATGTACTTGTATACCTTGCACATGTACTTGTATACCTTGTACATGTACTTGTATACCTTGTACATGTACTTGTATACCTTGCACATGTACTTGTATACCTTGTACATGTACTTGTATACCTTGTACATGTACTTGTATACCTTGTACATATACTGGTATACCTTGTACATGTACTTGTATACCTTGTACATGTACTGGTATACCTTGTACATGTACTGGTATACCTTGTACATGTACTGGTATACCTTGTACATGTACTGGTATACCTTGTACATGTACTGGTATACCTTGTACATGTACTTGTATACCTTGTACATGTACTTGTATACCTTGTACATGTACTTGTATACATTGTACATGTACTTGTATACCTTGTTCATGTACTTGTATACCTTGTACATGTACTGGTATACCTTGTACATGTACTTGTATACCTTGTACATATACTGGTATACCTTGTACATGTACTTGTATACCTTGTGCATGTACTGGTATACCTTGTACATGTACTGGTATACCTTGTACATGTACTTGTATACCTTGTACATGTACTTGTATACATTGTACATGTACTTGTATACCTTGTTCATGTACTTGTATACCTTGTACATGTACTGATATACCTTGTACATGTACTTGTATACCTTGTACATGTACTGGTATACATTGTACATGTACTGGTATACCTTGTACATGTATTTGTATACCTTGTACATGTACTTGTATACATTGTACATGTACTTGTATACCCTGTACATGTACTGGTATACCTTGTACATGTACTGGTATACCTTGTACATGTACTGGTACACCTTGTACATGTACTGGTATACCTTGTACATGTACTGGTAGTAAATAAAGATATTATTTCGTACTCCTGTACGTATTTTTCTAACTTTATTCACGCGTATTTCAAAAGTAGAATAATACCAACGTATTTTTTGTAAAGTAGAATCATACCAACGTATTTTTTTGTAAAGTAGAATCATACCAACGTATTTTTTGTAAAGTAGAATCATACCAACGTATTTTTTTGTAAAGTAGAATCATACCAACGTATTTTTTGTACAGTAGAATCATACCAACGTATTTTTTGTAAAGTAGAATCATACCAACGTATTTTTTTGTAAAGTAGAATCATACCAACGTATTTTTTGTAAAGTAGAATCATACCAACGTATTTTTTGTAAAGTAGAATCATACCAACGTATTTTTTTGTAAAGTAGAATCATACCAACGTATTTTTTGTACAGTAGAATCATACCACCGTATTTTTTGTAAAGTAGAATCATACCAACGTATTTTTTTGTAAAGTAGAATCATACCAACGTATTTTTTTGTAAAGTAGAATCATACCACCGTATTTTTTGTAAAGTAGAATCATACCAACGTATTTTTTTGTAAAGTAGAATCATACCAACGTATTTTTTGTAAAGTAGAATCATACCAACGTATTTTTTGTACAGTAGAATCATACCAACGTATTTTTTTGTAAAGTAGAATCATACCAACGTATTTTTTGTAAAGTAGAATCATACCAACGTATTTTTTGTAAAGTAGAATCATACCAACGTATTTTTTTGTAAAGTAGAATCATACCAACGTATTTTTTGTAAAGTAGAATCATACCAACGTATTTTTTGTAAAGTAGAATCATACCAACGTATTTTTTTGTAAAGTAGAATCATACCAACGTATTTTTTGTACAGTAGAATCATACCACCGTATTTTTTGTAAAGTAGAATCATACCAACGTATTTTTTTGTAAAGTAGAATCATACCAACGTATTTTTTTGTAAAGTAGAATCATACCATCGTATTTTTTGTAAAGTAGAATCATACCAACGTATTTTTTTGTAAAGTAGAATCATACCAACGTATTTTTTGTAAAGTAGAATCATACCAACGTATTTTTTGTAAAGTAGAATCATACCACCGTATTTTTTGTAAAGTAGAATCATACCAACGTATTTTTTGTAAAGTAGAATCATACCAACGTATTTTTTGTAAAGTAGAATCATACCAACGTATTTTTTTGTAAAGTAGAATCATACCAACGTATTTTTTGTAAAGTAGAATCATACCAACGTATTTTTTTGTAAAGTAGAATCATACCAACGTATTTTTTGTAAAGTAGAATCATACCAACGTATTTTTTTGTATGTTCGACCTCATATGAAAACACTTCATTTAGAATTTTTATTTCATTGAGTTGAACTTTTCTGCCGACCGGATTATTCAGTTTAATTTCCTGATTACCTGATTATATGCGTCCAACTGTTTCCCTTCAAAGGTGCACAATAGAAATAAGTCTCTGACTTATTTGTGTTATTCCAGGTTCTCTATGTATGATATTCTGTGTAACTGTATATGTGTATACCAGAATAAACTTACTTTCGTCTTCCCCACTGCATTTTCCACCTCTCAAAGCAAGAGCAAGCAAGAGAAAGACCAAGATAAACCAAGCAAGCAAGAGCAAGAAAGAGAAAGACCAAGATAAACCAAGCAAGCAAGAGCAAGCAAGAGAAAGACCAAGATAAACCAAGCAAGCAAGAGCAAGCAAGAGAAAGACCAAGATAAACCAAGCAAGCAAGAGCAAGCAAGAGAAAGACCAAGATAAACCATGCAAGCAAGAGCAAGCAAGAGAAAGCCCAACATAAACCAAGCAAGCAAGAGCAAGCAAGAGAAAGACCAAGATAAACCAAGCAAGCAAGAGCAAGCAAGAGAAAGACCAAGATAAACCATGCAAGCAAGAGCAAGCAAGAGAAAGACCAAGATAAACCAAGCAAGCAAGAGCAAGCAAGAGAAAGACCAAGATAAACCATGCAAGCAAGAGCAAGCAAGAGAAAGACCAAGATAAACCATGCAAGCAAGAGCAAGCAAGAGAAAGACCAAGATAAACCAAGCAAGCAAGAGCAAGCAAGAGAAAGACCAAGATAAACCAAGCAAGCAAGAGCAAGCAAGAGAAAGACCAAGATAAACCAAGCAAGCAAGAGCAAGCAAGAGAAAGCCGAAGATAAACCAAGCAAGCAAGAGCAAGCAAGAGAAAGCCCAAGATAAACCAAGCAAGCAAGAGAAAGCCCAAGATAAACCAAGCAAGCAAGAGAAAGCCCAAGATAAACCAAGCAAGCAAGAGAAAGCCCAAGATAAACCAAGCAAGCAAGAGAAAGACCAAGATAAACCAAGCAAGCAAGAGAAAGACCAAGATAAACCAAGCAAGCAAGAGAAAGACCAAGATAAACCAAGCAAGCAAGAGAAAGACCAAGATAAACCAAGCAAGCAAGAGCAAGCAAGAGAAAGACCAAGATAAACCAAGCAAGCAAGAGCAAGCAAGAGAAAGCCGAAGATAAACCAAGCAAGCAAGAGCAAGCAAGAGAAAGCCCAAGATAAACCATGCAAGCAAGAGAAAGACCAAGATAAACCAAGCAAGCAAGAGAAAGACCAAGATAAACCAAGCAAGCAAGAGAAAGACCAAGATAAACCAAGCAAGCAAGAGAAAGACCAAGATAAACCAAGCAAGCAAGAGCAAGCAAGAGAAAGCCGAAGATAAACCAAGCAAGCAAGAGCAAGCAAGAGAAAGCCCAAGATAAACCATGCAAGCAAGAGCAAGCAAGAGAAAGACCAAGATAAACCAAGCAAGCAAGAGCAAGCAAGAGAAAGCCCAAGATAAACCAAGCAAGCAAGAGCAAGCAAGAGAAAGCCCAAGATAAACCAAGCAAGCAAGAGAAAGCCCAAGATAAACCAAGCAAGCAAGAGCAAGCAAGAGAAAGCCCAAGATAAACCAAGCAAGCAAGAGCAAGCAAGAGAAAGCCCAAGATAAACCATGCAAGCAAGAGCAAGCAAGAGAAAGCCCAAGATAAACCAAGCAAGCAAGAGCAAGCAAGAGAAAGCCCAAGATAAACCAAGCAAGCAAGAGCAAGCAAGAGAAAGCCCAAGATAAACCATGCAAGCAAGAGAAAGCAAGAGAAAGACCAAGATAAACCCAGCAAGCAAGAGCAAGCAAGAGAAAGCCCAAGATAAACCAAGCAAGCAAGAGAAAGCCCAAGATAAACCAAGCAAGCAAGAGCAAGCAAGAGAAAGCCCAAGATAAACCAAGCAAGCAAGAGAAAGCCCAAGATAAACCAAGCAAGCAAGAGAAAGCCCAAGATAAACCAAGCAAGCAAGAGCAAGCAAGAGAAAGCCCAAGATAAACCAAGCAAGCAAGAGAAAGCCCAAGATAAACCAAGCAAGCAAGAGAAAGACCAAGATAAACCAAGCAAGCAAGAGAAAGACCAAGATAAACCAAGCAAGCAAGAGCAAGCAAGAGAAAGCCCAAGATAAACCAAGCAAGCAAGAGAAAGACCAAGATAAACCAAGCAAGCAAGAGCAAGCAAGAGAAAGCCCAAGATAAACCAAGCAAGCAAGAGAAAGCCCAAGATAAACCAAGCAAGCAAGAGAAAGCCCAAGATAAACCAAGCAAGCAACAGCAGCTGGATCTTCATCCACGTCCATTAACACTATCGGTAAAGTTAAGAAAACCTGTTACCCTGAGGTAGCCAGACCCGCCCACCCTGTTACCCTGAGGTAGCCAGACCCGCCCAACCTGTTACCCTGAGGTAGCCAGACCCGCCCAACCTGTTACCCTGAGGTAGCCAGACCCGCCCACCCTGTTACCCTGAGGTAGCCAGACCCGCCCACCCTGTTACCCTGAGGTAGCCAGACCCGCCCACCCTGTTACCCTGAGGTAGCCAGACCCGCCCAACCTGTTACCCTGAGGTAGCCAGACCCGCCCAACCGGTTACCCAGAGGCAGCCAGACCCGCCCACCCTGTTACCCTGAGGTAGCCAGACCCGCCCACCCTGTTACCCTGAGGTAGCCAGACCCGCCCAACCTGTTACCCTGAGGTAGCCAGACCCGCCCAACCTGTTACCCTGAGGCAGCCAGACCCGCCCAACCTGTTACCCTGAGGTAGCCAGACCCGCCCACCCTGTTACCCTGAGGTAGCCAGACCCGCCCAACCTGTTACCCTGAGGTAGCCAGACCCGCCCAACCTGTTACCCTGAGGTAGCCAGACCCGCCCAACCTGTTACCCTGAGGTAGCCAGACCCGCCCAACCTGTTACCCTGAGGTAGCCAGACCCGCCCAACCTGTTACCCTGAGGTAGCCAGACCCGCCCAACCTGTTACCCTGAGGTAGCCAGACCCGCCCAACCTGTTACCCTGAGGTAGCCAGACCCGCCCAACCTGTTACCCTGAGGTAGCCAGACCCGCCCAACCTGTTACCCTGAGGTAGCCAGACCCGCCCAACCTGTTACCCTGAGGTAGCCAGACCCGCCCAACCTGTTACCCTGAGGTAGCCAGACCCGCCCAACCTGTTACCCTGAGGTAGCCAGACCCGCCCAACCTGTTACCCTGAGGTAGCCAGACCCGCCCAACCTGTTACCCTGAGGTAGCCAGACCCGCCCAACCTGTTACCCTGAGGTAGCCAGACCCGCCCAACCTGTTACCCTGAGGTAGCCAGACCCGCCCAACCTGTTACCCTGAGGTAGCCAGACCCGCCCAACCTGTTACCCTGAGGTAGCCAGACCCGCCCAACCTGTTACCCTGAGGTAGCCAGACCCGCCCAACCTGTTACCCTGAGGTAGCCAGACCCAGCCCACCCTGTTACCCTGAGGTAGCCAGACCCGCCCAACCTGTTACCCTGAGGTAGCCAGACCCGCCCAACCTGTTACCCTGAGGTAGCCAGACCCGCCCAACCTGTTACCCTGAGGTAGCCAGACCCGCCCAACCTCACCTCGGTGTCTCGCTCCATTAAACTGTTTTTTTTTTTTTTAGATCTTACCTTGCACCGCTAGATTACTTTAAGTTCTTTTTCTCAGTTCATTTATTTCCCCTTTTATTCACCTTTGTTCAGTGTACGAATAACAATTCTGAATGAAAGTAGGTGGAAAATTAGGAATTATTATATACGTAACCCTCAATCAAAACGTAGATTATATATATATATATATATATATATATATATATATATATATATATATATATATATATATATATATATATATATATATATATATATATATATGAAGGAGGGGTGTTAATGTTGCAGTTTAAAAACTGTAGTGTAAAGCACCCTTCTGGCAAGACAGTGATGGAGTGAATGATGGTGAAAGTTTTTCTTTTTCGGGCCACCCTGCCTTCGTGGCCACCCTGCCTTGGTGGGAATCGGCCAGTGTGATGATAAAAAATAATAATATATATATATATATATATATATATATATATATATATATATATATATATATATATATATGTATATATATATATGTGTGTGTGTGTGTGTGTGTGTGTGTGTGTGTGTGTGTGTGTGTGTGTGTGTGTGTGTGTACTCACCTAGTTGAGGTTGCGGGGGTCGAGTCCTAGCTCCTGGCACCGCCTCTTCACTGGTCGCTACTAGGTCACTCTCCCTGAACCGTGAGCTTTATCATACCTCTGCTTAAAGCTATGTATGGATCCTGCCTCCACTACATCGCTTCCCAAACTATTCCACTTACTGACTACTCTGTGTGTGTGTGTGTGTGTGTGTGTGTGTGTGTGTGTTATGTACGTAATACTAGAGGGAAAGAAAGTTTAAACTAGGAGCTCGCTCTCCAACCTTCCCGTGTAAACACCAGACGTGTAACGAAGCCAGAATCAGGCCTCCTAATTGGCTAGGGATAAGGCGGCAGTTAGTAAACCGTGAGAGGAAGGTAATGACCAGGCAACAACTGCATCAGAATATTGATACTATAACCAACACAACATGCTTCTTTAGTCTATTACAGTAAATAATAATAGAGAGAGTGGAACTAGTAGTTTTGAGGTTAACAGTCTCTTGACCTTGGTAGGTTGTGGTCAGCATAAAGACGAGGTCAGACCTTGAAAACTGAGGTTAAACTGAGGTGAAGCAGCAGGAGATAAAATCACAGTAATGGATGCTGGTCACGCTAAACTGTTACTTACGAAGGAGTTGCAGAAAATTTCTCTGCCGAGATATCATGGCGTTACCGTGTCAGACCGGCTAGGTCAGCCATATGCTTTTGCTCTAGGCTTTAGAGGCTGACCACCACCTACCAACACTCAGCCATATGCTTTTGCTCTAGGCTTTAGAGGCTGACCACCACCTACCAACACTCAGCCATATGCTTTTGCTCTAGGCTTTAGAGGCTGACCACCACCTACCAACACTCAGCCATATGCTTTTGCTCTAGGCTTTAGAGGCTGACCACCACCTACCAACACTCAGCCATATGCTTTTGCTCTAGGCTTTAGAGGCTGACCACCACCTACCAACACTCAGCCATATGCTTTTGCTCTAGGCTTTAGAGGCTGACCACCACCTACCAACACTCAGCCATATGCTTTTGCTCTAGGCTTTAGAGGCTGACCACCACCTACCAACACTCAGCCATATGCTTTTGCTCTAGGCTTTAGAGGCTGACCACCACCTACCAACACTCAGCCATATGCTTTTGCTCTAGGCTTTAGAGGCTGACCACCACCTACCAACACTCAGCCATATGCTTTTGCTCTAGGCTTTAGAGGCTGACCACCACCTACCAACACTCAGCCATATGCTTTTGCTCTAGGCTTTAGAGGCTGACCACCACCTACCAACACTCAGCCATATGCTTTTGCTCTAGGCTTTAGAGGCTGACCACCACCTACCAACACTCAGCCATATGCTTTTGCTCTAGGCTTTAGAGGCTGACCACCACCTACCAACACCGAGGACTGATCACCTTCAAACTTTCTTCATCCATCTCCTGTTTTTCCTGTATTCGTCTGAAGGAGAATGCTGTGTGAGCGAAACGTTTATGCGATTAAACTACCCAAGAGTTGCCTATATAACTTACTCATCTTGTCTGGAGTTTACCTGGAGAGAGTTCCGGGCGTCAATGTCCCCGCGGCCCGGTCTGTGACCAGGTCTCCTGGTGGATTAGAGCCTGATCAACCAGGCTGTTACTGGCATTATTCAGTGTCAATAATTTGCTACTTGTCAGACACAAACACCATCGTGTATTAATATAGAGAAAACTGTCTACAGATCCTTTGGTCAACATCTGTTTACCATGATTTACTTCACTAGTTGGCCATGCCCACTTTTAAGGTCACCTCCAGCTGCTTCACCTCACTTTTTCACCAGTATACGAGGTCTGACCATATGCCTTTGCTAAAGGTTTGAGGACTTGATTACCTTCTCGTACCAAGGCGTTGGACTGCGTGAATCCGGCAGTAACAGCCTGGCAGATCAGGCCCTGATCCACCGTCTGGTCATGGACCGTGCCCCGGGGTGTTGAACCCCGAAACAACCTCCAGGTATACTCCACATGAGGCTGAGGGACTGACCACCTCAAAACATCTCCAGTCTCTAGGTTAAGACTCGCTAATTTTCGACTGAAGAAACCTATTTTGCCGGTGAAACATTCCAGTAACAATTATATTATGAGGAAAAAATCACTACAAACTCTGATTTTGGGGGAAAGATTGACTTCTATATCTTACAAAAAGATTGACTTCTATATCTTACAAAAAGATTGACTTCTATATCTTACAAAAAGATTGACTTCTATATCTTACAAAAAGATTGACTTCTATATCTTACAAAAATATTGACTTCTATATCTTACAAAAAGATTGACTTCTATATCTTACAAAAAGATTGGCTTCTATATCTTACAAAAAGATTGGCTTCTATATCTTACAAAAAGATTGACTTCCATATCTTTCAAAAAGATTGACTTCTATATCTTACAAAAAGATTGACTTCTATATCTTACAAAAAGATTGACTTCTATATCTTACAAAAAGATTGGCTTCTATATCTTACAAAAAGATTGGCTTCTATATCTTACAAAAATATTGACTTCCATATCTTACAAAAAGATTGACTTCCATATCTTTCATATGACCTTTAGTTTATATCATATAGTACTGGATTAATATATTTCTTATGACTTTTTGCCTCCATTTTCAAATAATCTTTGAATGGCAAAATTTTTAAACTTCTGTTTGAGAATTCAAAATTATTTTTGACGTTGCCTTTGTTCAGTGCTATTAACCAAGTCACTGAATTCGATTCCCACCACTTCGTGAGTTGTTTGCAATTGGGTTGTTACGATTACACCAATTAAAATCAACATTTTTGGTACAAACTACTGGGTAATGACTTCAAGTGAACCATGAAAGGTTTATGTATATACTATATATTATGCGAATGTACAGGATATGCAGAGATACAAATTAAATGAGGGTATACCAATAATACTAATGTACTGAGGTTGTGAGATGTATAAACAATATATAACTCTCTGAGACACGACTCACGAAATCGTAATGACACGATTGTAAACAAACCATATCACGGGTGGGGTTTGAACCCGCGGTTCAAATCCCACCCGTGGTATGTTTTTTTTTCTCTCTGAGACATTTAATATGACTCAGGAAATCGTATTAACACGATTGCAAATAAATCAAGCAACGGGTGTTGTGGTCTGTGAGTTTTAAGACTTGTTTGTCTTTATTTCAAACCCCAACCGTTCCCGGATTATAATGTTTTTTAATGATTGTGACATAACAATGAGTAGTTTTATGTAACATAATAGTACGTTACAACATAACAGGTTATTATATTTGAGATATATGAAAATACGATAAAATACCACTCAACTTTTGCTTAAAGTTAAACCACAAACCAGAAAGTCATAACTGCATTTGACCTTAACGTCCAGTAATAGAGGCAACAACCATTGGAAATAAATGGTATCAAATACCGTCACAGTGGAAATATAAACACATGTGCAGTACAATGTGATCCTTTATTGACAACGTTTCACCCACACAGTGGGCTTTTTCAAGTCACAAACAGATCTACCTGGGGTGGAAGGTACGAGAGTATTTATAGTCAGGTTCAGAATGTTGAGGTCAGGTGGAGAATGCTGCATCTGATGATCTACCGGGCGGGGTTATAGATGCAGCATTCTCCACCTGACCTCAACATTCTGAACCTGACTATAAATACTCCCGTACCTTCCACCCCAGGTAGATCTGTGTGTGACTTGAAAAAGCCCACTGTGTGGGCGAAACGTTGTCAATAAAGGATCACATTATACTGCATATGGGCAACAACCATTGTTGACAACAAAAGTATTTACACCTTTTCAGACAATGTGTGAATAAAGCTTCAAATTACTGCTTTAGAGCCTATCATTCACAACTCGTCCGTATTCCAATAAAATCTACTCTTAAACCAGGGTCTGAAATACGTGCTAAAACTTTTTATTAATAAATTTATTTTCAGTCTGCTGGGACACGTTTTTGATCTTATATTAATAACAGATTTCAGACAGATTAATTCTTTATATCTAACTGAAGGACACAAAATTATTTCTTATTTCGTTGCAGGAAACAACATTGATTACTAGATCACTGCGTCGAATAAATCACCTAAATTAAAAGTACTTAGTGTTGGAATAACCTGACGAGGTTCCAATCACACCAGCGTAACTTTCCTACGCTTTTAATGTGGTTATTTTGTTGTTTTCTGTTGGGAGTTGTATTGGTGCTCTTAGTTTCCGCCAGTATCATGAGTGAAAGTGTTTCTCTTAGCATTTTACGGAACTCTCATTATTGTGATCAACTTTGCGGAAGTACAAATCGTGTAATATTGTTGTATATTAAGGTGATGTAATGGATGCTGGTCTGTACACTCTCGTCTGGGTGAGCAAAGGATCAGGGATCTTAAGAAGGATCAAGAGAACACTTTCACATACACACACATACACACACACACACACACACAACTCTCTCACACACACACAACTCACACACACACAACTCTCACATACACACAACTCTCTCACTTACACAACTCTCACACACGCATACACACAACTCACACGCACACACACAACTCTCTCACACACAAATACAAACCTCTCTCACACACACACACAAATCACACACACACAACTCACACACACACACACAACTCACACGCACACACAACTCTCTCACACCCAATACAAATCTCTCTCTCTCTCTCTCTCTCTCTCTCTCTCTCTCTCTCTCTCTCTCTCACACACACACACACACACACACACAACTCACACACACACAACTCACACATACAACTCACACACAACTCACACAAACTCACACACAACTCACAAACACACACACACACACACACACACAACTCTCTCTCTCTCACACACACACAACTCACACACACACACACAACTCTCTCTCTCTCTCACACACACACACACACACACACACCTCACACACACAAGGAGATTGACTGGGAAAACCTGGAGCCCCATGGAGGTCCCGAAACATGAAGAGCCAAGATGTTAGAGACACTACCAGAGAGAGAGGTGAGGATGAACCAGCAAGACTGGACCTTGTATTCATCTTGAGTAGTTCGGACATCGAGGATATCATGTATGAAAGGCCCCTGGGAGCTAGTGAACATGTGGTTCTGTGCTTTGACTACATAGTTGAGCTTCAAGTGGAGAGAGTAGCAGGAATAGGATGGGAAAAACCAAACTACAAAAGGGGGAACTACTCAGGCATGAAGAACTTTCTGCAAGACATTCAGTGGGAGAGGGAACTGACAGGAAAACCAGTACAAGAAATGGTGGACAATGTGGCAACAAAATGTAAGGAGGCAGAGGAGAGGTTTGTTCCCAAGGGAAACAGAAATAATGGGAAGAACAGAACGAGTCCTTGGTTCACCCAAAAGTGTAGGGAGGCAAAAACTAGGTGTACTAGAGAATGGAAAAGGTACAGAAAACAGAGAACTCAGGAAAATAAAGAGATTAGCCGAAGAGCCAGAAACGAATATGCACAGATAAGAAGGGAGGCTCAGCGACAATATGAAAATGACATAGCATCGAAAGTCAAGTCTGACCCGAAGCTGCTGTATAGCCACATCAGGAGGAAAACAACAGTCAAGGACCAGGTAATCAGACTGAGGAATGGTGATGGGGAGTTCACAAGAAACGACCGAGAGGTATGTCAGGAGCTCAACACGAGATTTAAAGAGGTATTTACAGTGGAAACCAGTAGGACTCCAGGAAATCAGAAAAGGGGGGTTCACCAGCAAGTGCTGGATGAGGTACATATAACCAAGGAGGAGGTGAAGAAGCTATGCGAACTTGACACCTCAAAGGCGGTGGGACCAGACAACATCTCTCCGTGGGTCCTTGAAGAGGGAGCAGAGATGCTGTGTGTGCCATTAACAAAGATCTTCAACACATCAATTGAAACTGGGCAACTCCCTGAGGTATGAAAAATGGCAAATGTAGTCCCAATTTTTAAAAAGGGAGACAGACATGAAGCACTAAACTACAGACTTGTATCACTAACGTGTATAGTATGCAAAGTCATGGAGAAGATCATCAGGAGGAGAGTGGTGGGGCACCTGGAAAGAAACAAGTGTATAATTGACAACCAGCACGGTTTCAGGGAAGGAAAATCCTGTGTCACAAACCTACTGGAGTTTTATGACAAGGTGACAGAAGTAAGACAAGAGAGAGAAGGGTGGATCGACTGCATTTTTTTGGACTGCAAGAAAGCCTTTGACACAGTTCCTCACAAAAGGTTACCGCAAAAGCTAGAGGATCAGGCACACATAACAGGAAAGGCACTGCAATGGATCAGAGAATACCTGACAGGGAGGCAACAGCGAATCATGGTACGTGACGAGGTGTCAGAGTGGGCGCCTGTGACAAGCTGGGTTCCACAGGGGTCAGTCCTAGGACCTGTGCTGTTCTTAGTATATGTGAATGACATAACGGAAGGGATAGAATCAGAAGTGTCCTTGTTTGCAGATGATGTGAAGTTAATGAGACGAATCAAATCGGACGAGGATCAGGCAGGACTACAAAGAGACCTGGACAGGCTACAAGCCTGGTCCAACAACTGGCTCCTTGAGTTTAACCCTGCCAAATGCAAAGTCATGAAGATTGGGGAAGGGCAAAGAAGACCGCAGACAATATAGTTTAGATGGCCAAAGACTGCAAACTTCACTCAAGGAAAAAGATCTGGGGGTGAGTATAACACCGAGCATATCTCCTGAGGATCGCATCAATCAGATAACTGCTGCAGCATACGTGCGTCTGGCAAACCTACTGATAGCGTTCCGATACCTCAGTAAGGATTTCTTCAAGACTCTGTATACCATTTACGTCAGGCCCATACTGGAGTATGCAGCACCAGTTTGGAATCCTCACCTGGTCAAGCACGTCAAGAAATTAGAGAAAGTGCAAAGGTTTGCAACAAGACTAGTCCCAGAGCTAAGGGGATTGTCCTACGAAGAAAGGTTGAAGGAAATCGGCCTGACGACACTGGAGGACAGGAGGGTCAGGGGGAGACATGATAACGTCATATAAAATACTGCGCGGAATAGACAAGGTGGACAAAGACGGGATGTTCCAGAGATGGGACACAGAAACAAGAGGTCACAATTGGAAGTTGAAGACTCAGATGAATCAAAGGGATGTTAGGAA
>NC_091383.1:9055575-9075575 GCF_038502225.1 Cherax quadricarinatus
TAATAATAATAATAATAATAATAATAATAATAATAAATGATAATAATAATAATATAATAATAATAATAATGATAATAGTAATAATAATAATGATAAAAATAATAATAATAATAATAATAATAATAATAATAATAATAATAATAATGATAATAGTAATAATAATAATGATAAAAATAATAATAATAATAATAATAATAATAATAATAATAATGATAATAATAATGATAATAATAATAATAATAATAATATATGTATTTTGGTAGCTACGTATGTTTATATATATGAGAATATGTATTTGTGTGTGCATATGCACATTTGTGTGCATGTGTATGTGAGTGTATATAGATGTGTGTGTGATCATGTATTCTTGTGTGGATGTAAGTGTTCGTATGTATGTACTCTTGTACGTATGTATACATACGAACTCAGTTTAAGTCATAATAATCTGCCAATGAAAAAACAGAAAGATAGACGGGGGGTTCGAACCGTGGTCCCAAAATTATGTATATGTGTGTGCACATGTGTATGTTATGTGTATATGTGTGTATATATGTATAAATCTGCATATACGTATGTATGCATGTGTGTATGTATACGCACATGAATACTATCGAAAGTTCCAGGAGAATTACCTTAAAACAGTAACTTAAAAATATAATTTTTTCGAGAGTAACTAAAAAATATTTTTTCCCCAGAGGATTTATTCTCTAATTTATATCATGGATAATAATGCATCATAATATAAAAAAATATTTTAAATTCTGATTAATGTTTAATGTTCACTGATTAGAAAAAATATCTGAACTTCTGAAGGAAATTTATAATTTATTATTTTTAAAGGGGTGGACCGGAAAGCCAGTGGAAGGCCTCTGTCAGATGACCAAAAGCTCCAACGGCGCGTCATCTGACTAAGATACTTGTCATGTTTCCTGACGAGTCTTACCTTACCTTACCTTACCTAACCTAACCTAACCTAACCTAAACTAAACTAAACTAAACTAAACTAACCTAACCTAATGTCTTCCTACAAATTATGCAAGTTTTTCACAATGTGTTTGGTATTCTTTCCGTTTCATATGAGGGTGTGGAGGGTGTGGAGGGTGTGGAGGGTGGATGGAGAGAGAGAGAGAGAGAGAGAGAGAGAGAGAGAGAGAGAGAGAGAGAGAGAGAGAGAGAGAGAGAGAGAGAGAGAGAGAGAGAGAGAGAGAGAGCCTTTTGCTTTAAGCTCAGCCAAAATATTTAACTACATATGTCTGTCGTGTGGACTGTGAAACAGTCTTCTATCTGTCTTCACAATGTGCACACTCTCTCTCCGTCTCTCTCTGTCTCTGTCTGCCTGTCTCTCTCTCTCTCTCTCTCTCTCTCTCTCTCTCTCTCTCTCTCTCAGTTCTAGTCCATTAGCTGGCTCAACACGCCGGAAGCATGAAGAATGGTGTGAGCAAAAGATTTGGCAAACTTACTGGAATTTGCATCTTAAATAATAGTCTGTCAACACGACCAATTCTCCCCCACATTTGATTTACCGACTTTTGCCAACAATCCATAACCCACTCCAGCACAAATCTATAAATAAGTGTAAACATGACTCACGAAATCGTAATGACACGATTGCAAACAAACCATACCATGGGCGGGATTTGAACCCGCGTTCAGGGAGTCTCAAAACTCCAGACCGAGGGTTCAAATCCCGCCCGTGGTATGGTTTATAAATGCAAAATTCTTCTTTAAATACGAATTTATAATTAAAATACTTCGGAACAAGCGACCACAGCATATTATTTAACAAGGATCTGGATCTCTATGGCCCCCTTCCAGCCACTTCAGATTGGCTACCAAGTTACTCCATTCAGAGGCTTTCAACTTTGAATTATGTCCTAGAATTTGTTGAAGAATTGAGACACTTATGCAACACATGGGAATTTTTATTGAAGAAACGTTTCGCCACACAGTGGCTTCATCAAGAGTGATGGACTGAACACATCGAATCCAGGTTGAGGGACTGATTACCTCATACTTCTACTCTCCTTACCCATTTCTACTTTGTATTGGACTGATGAAGCCACTGTGTGGCGAAACGTTTCTTCAATAAAGATTCCCATGTGTTGCATAAGTGTCTCAATTCTTCAACTTGTCGGTTTTCAAAACCATTCATCACCTAGAATTTGTATTGATAAAGCCACTGGAGGGCGAAACGCCTAAATAAAGATTCCCAGATGTTGCACATGTGTGTAAAATTTCATGTTCCTATTACGTAATCTCTTGCTTCACGAGAAACGGTATAAAAATACCAAAAATGGTATCAGATACCGACAACTTTATGATTAAGATACATGTGCACCAGCTGGGTATTTTTATTGTTGAGACGTTTCGCCCACACAGTAGGCAGAATCATCTGCATTTCACTGCTACATCTGCTGCCTCTGTATTTGACTGGAGAAACCTACTGGTGCACACGTGTCTTAATCACCAATACAAAGAATTATTGTAATCAAAACTTGGCGTTCCAACACAGAGAAGATGGAAGGTCAAGACTGAGATAAAGATACCCAAGAGTGGAACAGATTTCTCGTTCATCAACTTGTCGGTTCTCTGACCCATTTATCTACATTACCATAACATGGTTCTCTGAACCATTTATCTACATTACCATAACATGGTTCTCTGAACCATTTATCTACATTACCATAGCATGGTTCTCTGAACTAATTTTCTGCATTACCATAACATGGTTCTCTGAACTAATTATCTACATTACCATAGCATGGTTCTCTGAACTAATTATCTACATTACCATAACATGGTTCTCTGAACCATTTATCTACATTACCATAGCATGGTTCTCTGAACCATTTATCTACATTACCATAACATGGTTCTCTGAACCATTTATCTACATTACCATAACATGGTTCTCTGAACCATTTATCTACATTACCATAGCATGGTTCTCTGAACCATTTATCTACATTACCATAACATGGTTCTCTGAACCATTTATCTACATTACCATAGCATGGTTCTCTGAACTAATTTTCTGCATTACCATAGCATGGTTCTCTGAACTAATTTTCTGCATTACCATAGCATGGTTCTCTGAACCATTTATCTGCATTACCATAGCATGGTTCTATGAACCATTTATCTACATTACCATAACATGGTTCTCTGAACCAATTATCTACATTACCATAGCAGGGTGTCTAGCCATATAATTTAGCAACGAAACGCGTTGTTGCTGTCGAGAATAATTCTTGTAATGTATTCTAGTTCCCTAATACAAGAATTATTATTATTATTATTATTATTATTATTATCATTATTATAATCAAGGGGAAGCGCTGAACCCGTAGGATTATACAGCGCCTGGGGGGGGGGATGTGGAAGGCATACAGGCTTAATTCGGGGAACTGGAGCACAGATCCAATTCCCTAGATCAAGAGCCCCTCACCAACATCAAGGAACCTTCCCTGAGGGGCCTAATACAACAAGAAAGTCAAGAATTAGACTAAATCAAGAGCCCCTCACCAACATCAAGGAACCTTCCCTGAGGGGCCTAATACAACAAGAAAGTCAAGAATTAGACTAAATCAAGAGCCCCTCACCAACATCAAGGAACCTTCCCTGAGGGGCCTAATACAACAAGAAATCAAGAATTAGACTAAATCAAGAGCCCCTCACCAACATCAAGGAACCTTCCCTGAGGGGCCTAATACAACAAGAAAGTCAAGAATTAGACTAAATCAAGAGCCCCTCACCAACATCAAGGAACCTTCCCTGAGGGGCCTAATACAACAAGAAATCAAGAATTAGACTAAATCAAGAGCCCCTCACCAACATCAAGGAACCTTCCCTGAGGGGCCTAATACAACAAGAAAGTCAAGAATTAGACTAAATCAAGAGCCCCTCACCAACATCAAGGAACCTTCCCTGAGGGGCCTAATACAACAAGAAAGTCAAGAATTAGACTAAATCAAGAGCCCCTCACCAACATCAAGGAACCTTCCCTGAGGGGCCTAATACAACAAGAAGTCAAGAATTAGACTAAATCAAGAGCCCCTCACCAACATCAAGGAACCTTCCCTGAGGGGCCTAATACAACAAGAAAGTCAAGAATCAGACTAAATCAAGAGCCCCTCACCAACATCAAGGAACCTTCCCTGAGGGGCCTAATACAACAAGAAAGTCAAGAATCAGACAAAATCAAGAGCCCCTCACCAACATCAAGGAACCTTCCCTGAGGGGCCTAATACAACAAGAAAGTCAAGAATTAGACTAAATCAAGAGCCCCTCACCAACATCAAGGAACCTTCCCTGAGGGGCCTAATACAACAAGAAGTCAAGAATTAGACTAAATCAAGAGCCCCTCACCAACATCAAGGAACCTTCCCTGAGGGGCCTAATACAACAAGAAAGTCAAGAATCAGACTAAATCAAGAGCCCCTCACCAACATCAAGGAACCTTCCCTGAGGGGCCTAATACAACAAGAAAGTCAAGAATCAGACAAAATCAAGAGCCCCTCACCAACATCAAGGAACCTTCCCTGAGGGGCCTAATACAACAAGAAAGTCAAGAATTAGACTAAATCAAGAGCCCCTCACCAACATCAAGGAACCTTCCCTGAGGGGCCTAATACAACAAGTCAAGAATTAGACTAAATCAAGAGCCCCTCACCAACATCAAGGAACCTTCCCTGAGGGGCCTAATACAACAAGAAAGTCAAGAATTAGAACGAGTTTTTGTAGATAAGTGAGTTGAATATACCCAAGAGATAATGGATAGGTTACGTATACATCCTTTCACTAGAGATATCTATAGATATGAATACAAATCTTTACTGGATTTAGGTTGTAAAGAAATACAGACTTCAAAAATTTACCAAATTTAATAAACAAAAGTATATTAAAGGGCTCATAAGACTGCCATCCCCACGAGCCCCTTCGAGGCGGGGTAGATGGCAGACCAGAGGCCTAGCTTCTCCCTACGAGCCCCGTGAGGGCGGGGAATGTGGCTAGGCCTGGGGACACTTGGTCCCAAAGGTGAGGAGGTACTTGTGCCTCCTCCCATGAGAGACTTAAGTCTCGAGACACTCCCTAGATAGGGAGCCAAGGCCGGGTCACCACTACTTGGAAAAGACCCGGGCCGGGGGAATACCGGCGATTAAAAAAAAAAAATTAAAGATCTCAGACAACTCAGCTACATAGATAAATGGTTCAGAGAACCGTAAAGTTGATAAATTAGACATGTGTGCAACATTTCGGCATCTTTATTGTAAAAACGTTTCGCCACACCTGTCTGCAGTATATAAGCCACTTCACGCATGAATGATGGATTGATTATATAGACTCCAGGCTGAGGGACTGATTGACTCTTTCTAATCGTCAGGATTCTTCTTGGAAGAGGACTGATGAAGCCACTGTGTGGCGAAACGTTCTCACAGTGAAGATACCCAAGCCATCAATAACTTGATTTTTTCAATGCAATTCACCAAAGTATATTGTATTATATAATGAGAAATCATAACGTTGTCTTTGTTATTACTGAAGCTTAATTAATAGGACTCCAGCTACTCCTGTTTTTATGTGATGACTGATCCAGCTACTCCTGTTTTTATGTGATGACTGATCCAACTACTCCTGTTTTTATGTGATGACTGATCCAGCTACTCCTGTTTTTATGTGATGACTGATCCAGCTACTCCTGTTTTCATGTGATGACTGATCCAACTACTTCTGTTTTTATGTGATGACTGATCCAACTACTCCTGTTTTTATGTGATAACTGATCCAGCTACTCCTGTTTTTATGTGATGACTGATCCAGCTACTCCTGTTTTTATGTGATGACTGATCCAACTACTCCTGTTTTTATGTGATGACTGATCCAGCTACTCCTGTTTTTATGTGATGACTGATCCAGCTACTCTTGTTTTTATGTAATGACTGATCCAGCTACTCCTGTTTTTATGTGATGACTGATCCAGCTACTCCTGTTTTTATGTGATGACTGATGTAATGACTGATCCAACTACTCCTGCTGATCCAGCTATTCCTGTTTTTATGTGATGACTGATCCAACTACTCCTGTTTTTATGTGATGACTGATCCAGCTACTCCTGTTTTTATGTGATGACTGATCCAGCTACTCCTGTTTTTATGTGATGACTGATCCAACTACTCCTGTTTTTATGTGATGACTGATCCAGCTACTCCTGTTTTTATGTGATGACTGATCCAGCTACTCCTGTTTTCATGTGATGACTGATCCAACTACTCCTGTTTTTATGTGATGACTGATCCAACTACTCCTGTTTTTATGTGATAACTGATCCAGCTACTCCTGTTTTTATGTGATGACTGATCCAGCTACTCCTGTTTTTATGTGATGACTGATCCAACTACTCCTGTTTTTATGTGATGACTGATCCAGCTACTCCTGTTTTTATGTGATGACTGATCCAGCTACTCTTGTTTTTATGTAATGACTGATCCAGCTGTTTTTATGTGATGACTGATCCAGCTACTCCTGTTTTTATGTGATGACTGATCCAACTACTCCTGTTTTTATGTGATGACTACTCCTGTTTTTATGTGATGACTGATCCAGCTACTCCTGTTTTTATGTGATGACTGATCCAACTACTCCTGTTTTTATGTGATGACTGATCCAACTACTCCTGTTTTTATGTGATGACTGATCCAACTACTCCTGTTTTTATGTGATGACTGATCCAACTACTCCTGTTTTTATGTGATGACTGATCCAACTACTCCTGTTTTTATGTGATGACTGATCCAACTACTCCTGTTTTTATGTGATGACTGATCCAACTACTCCTGTTTTTATGTGATGACTGATCCAACTACTCCTGGTTTTATGTGATGACTGATCCAGCTACTCCTGTTTTTATGTGATGACTGATCCAACTACTCCTGTTTTTATGTGATGACTGATCCAGCTACTCCTGTTTTTATGTGATGACTGATCCAACTACTCCTGTTTTTATGTGATGACTGATCCAACTACTCCTGTTTTTATGTGATGACTGATCCAACTACTCCTGTTTTTATGTGATGACTGATCCAACTACTCCTGTTTTTATGTGATGACTGATCCAACTACTCCTGTTTTTATGTGATGACTGATCCAGCTACTCCTGTTTTTATGTGATGACTGATCCAGCTACTCCTGTTTTTATGTGATGACTGATCCAGCTACTCCTGTTTTTATGTGATGACTGATCCAGCTACTCCTGTTTTTATGTGATGACTGATCCAGCTACTCCTGTTTTTATGTGATGACTGATCCAGCTACTCCTGTTTTTATGTGATGACTGATCCAGCTACTCCTGTTTTTATGTGATGACTGATCTAGCTATTCCTGTTTTTAAGTGATGACTGATCCAGCTACTCCTGTTTTTATGTGATGACTGATCCAGCTACTCCTGTTTTTAAGTGATGACTGATCCAGCTACTCCTGTTTTTATGTGATGACTGATCCAGCTACTCCTGGTTTTATGTGATAACTGATCCAGCTACTCCTGTTTTTATGTGATGATTGATCCAACTACTTCTGTTTTTATGTGATGACTGATCCAGCTACTCCTGCTTTTATGTGATGACTGATCCAACTACTCCTGGTTTTATGTGATGACTGATCCAGCTACTCCTGGTTTTATGTGATGACTGATCCAACTACTTCCGTTTTTATGTGATGACTGATCCAGCTACTCCTGTTTTTATGTGGTGACTGATCCAACTACTCCTGTTTTTATGTGATGACTGATCCAGCTACTCCTGTTTTTATGTGATGACTGATCCAACTACTTCTGTTTTTATGTGATGACTGATCCAACTACTCCTGTTTTTATGTGATGACTGATCCAGCTACTCCTGTTTTTATGTGATGACTGATCCAACTACTCCTGTTTTTATGTGATGACTGATCCAACTACTCCTGTTTTTATGTGATGACTGATCCAGCTACTCCTGGTTTTATGTGATGACTGATCCAGCTACTCCTGTTTTTATGTGATGACTGATCCAACTACTTCTGTTTTTATGTGATGACTGATCCAGCTACTCCTGTTTTTATGTGATGACTGATCCAACTACTCCTGTTTTTATGTGATGACTGATCCAGCTACTCCTGGTTTTATGTGATGACTGATCCACTCCTGTTTTTATGTGATGACTACTCCTGTTTTTATGTGATGACTGATCCAGCTTCTCCTGTTTTTATGTGATGACTGATCCAGCTACTCCTGTTTTTATGTGATGACTGATCCAACTACTCCTGTTTTTATGTGATGACTGATCCAGCTACTCCTGGTTTTATGAGATAACTGATCCAGCTGGTTTAACTTCAGACTGTGGTTTATGTGTCTACACACACGGTATTCGATGTCAAAATATAACATTAAGTTAGCTAGAGTAAATAATCTATCTTTAACGAAAGCTAATGTTTAATTTCTCTACTAAATAACAGTAATTTTAGATTCTATGCTAGTATTACATTCATGGAGAAGCACTAAAGTCGTATGGGTTATATGGTAAATGAGGAGATAGAGGCATTTAGGTTCAGTCCAAGAACTGGTGTATCGCACTGGTAAGGCAGTGGGTAACCACTGGTGTATCGCACTGGTAAGGCAGTGGGTAATTAACCACTGGGGTATCGCATTGGTAAGGCAGTGGTTAATTAACCACTGGTGTATCGCACTGGTAAGGCAGTGGGTAATTAACCACTGGGGTATCGCATTGGTAAGGCAGTGGTTAATTAACCACTGGTGTATCGTACTGGTAAGGCAGTGGTTAATTAACCACTGGTGTATCGTACTGGTAAGGCAGTGGTTAATTAACCACTGGTGTATCGCACTGGTAAACCTAGTGGCGAGTACTGTTTCATGGTAGGACAATCTAATTCACCTCTAGTCATTCCCATTAATGTGCCTTTCCAAGTAACTCGCTTCAGTGGTGTTTCTAGTTACTTATACTCATCTCTAACTTTACTACCAAATTGCTGCGAGTCCTGCCATGATTAGATATTAAACCATACCACCGGCGGGAATAGAACCCGCGGTCAGAGTCAAAACTCCAGACCGTCGCGTTAGCCACTGGACCAGCTAGCCACGTCCAACTAGGTATATTTCTACACCATAGGGAGGTTAGCATAGGCCACCACTGTGACCACAAATGCAAGTTTTTACAGACGAATCTCCAGCTAGCGTGGCCGTGACGAACTCTAGCTCAAGTCCCCTCACTGCCGTTAACATGACTCACGAAATCGTAATGACACGATTGCAAACAAACCAAACCAAAAATCAATCTGAATCTAACGAAAAAAATATATTTCATTGTTTTTATTATTAAATTACTGTAAACTTTTCTAAAATATATTTAGTTGGATTAGGCTACATTAAATTACGCTTGTTATAAAAAGGTTAGGTAAGTTTTCTAAGGTTCTTTTGGTGCAAAATTAAAATTTATTACATCAACATTAATGAAAAAAATATATCTTCAAACGTATAAGAGAAAATTTCAGAAAGGACTTAAATTTAAATGAGTTCTTGCTAATTGACCAGTTTTACATATTCGGCACGACATATAATATATATATATATATATATATATATATATATATATATATATATATATTATATATATATATATATATATATATATATATATGGATTGATGAATGCATGGGTGTATACAATGATGCATGTATGTATGGACTAGTGTTTGAATGGAAAGGTGCACTTAGTGTGCTTGCAACAGTTTATATATATATATATATATATATATATATATATATATATATATATATATATATATATATATATATATATATATATATGCAATAAGATCACAGTAAACAGGTGATTTCAGAATATGCAAAACAACCACTGAAAGAATAGAGAAATTCCAAGCGCTTTTGTGACTACTCACATTATCAAGGAACTATCTTCCTTGATAATGTGAGTAGTCACGAAAGCGCTTGGAATTTCTCTATTCTTTCAGAGTGGTTGTTTTGCATATTCTGAAATCACCTGTTTACTGTGATCTTATTGCATATATATATATATATATATATATATATATATATATATATATATATATATATATATATATAAAATTTATTAATATTTCCCACATGAATGTTGTCCATGTATATATCTGCACCAGTGAATGTAACATGACCGTCCCTCGATTGAAAAGACATTTTGTGAGTGCAGTGATGCAGTGAGTGGCATGGGTGTGTGGGGAGAGAGAGAGGGAGAGAGAGAGAGAGAGAGAGAGAGAGAGAGAGAGAGAGAGAGAGAGAGAGAGAGAGAGAGAGAGAGAGAGAGAGAGAGAGAGAGAGAGAGAGAGAGTGAGTGAGTTATAAAGAAAAAAAATTGTGATGGTATCCTTTATTAAATACGTTTAAGTAAAGGCAGTCTTGAGAAAACTCTCCTTACCTCGAGAGAAATACTTTTTAATAAATCCTACAACCACTGTCTTATCCACCTTTTACAAAATTTAAACACTAAAGAGAAAATCTTCTTTAGTGATGCCTTCGTGTAGGTAAAGCTCTTCGTCCAATGTAACATTGCTACCCTCCCCTTGCTACCATTAAATTGGATTATCTTCCATTCTTCAATTCCTTTGTAAGCCCTAAGGATTTGTTTTCCATCAGATAATAATAAAACAATAATAATAAAAATATTAAAAGTAATATCGGTATCAATAATTATTATTGTGTGATGTCGTCAATGTTGGTTAACATTTTTATAGAACCGACATGTTGATAAATTAGACACATTTGCAACTCTTGGGTATCTTTACTGAGGAAACGTTTCGCCACACAGTGGCTTCATCAGTCCATACGTAGGAGAATCTTGAAGAACAGGAGGAGAATGAGGTAATCAGTCCCTCAACCTTGAGTCGATGTGGTCAGTCCATCAATCTTGAATAGAATACGGCATATGAGCGGAGAAGCAGCTTATAAACCGTATGGCAGGAGAGGTGCAGCAGTCGTAGGTGGTGTCACATTTGTTCAGTGTTGAAGTAGGTCGTGCCCAAGTAGGTCGTGCCCAAGTAGGTCGTGCCCAAGAATTAGGCAAGCGAAGAATTCCCAAGTATTAAGATCCCAAGAAGTTGCAGTGTCTGACAGGTTTGTAGATGAATGGTTCATAGAACCGACACGTTGATAAATTAGACACATGTGCAACTCTTGGGTATCTTTATTGAGAGATGCACATGTGTCTAATTTATCAACATGTAGGTTCTATGAACCATTCATCTACAAAGAAGAGAATGTAAAGGAAGTGAATGTTGAGGTGTTGGGGAGAGATGTGGGGTTGAAATATGTGGAATCTAATATGGTGGGAGGTGTAACTGTTTTATACCTTTGACAAAACTCTTGGGAGATTCTGAGGAGAAACTGCAAAGGTTGGCGGAGGATTTTGGATGAGTATAAAAAATGGAAACCAAACGTGAACATAGGAAATAAAATGGGGAGAGTAACAAAAAATTTAGGGAATGAAAGACTGGATATCAAAGTGGAAGGAGGGTGTATGGAGGTAGTGAATCTGTTTAGATATCTTGGAGACGACGTGTCGGTGGACGGGTCTGTGAAAGATGAGGTGAACCACAGATCTGATGAGGGGAAAAAAGTGAGTAGTGCACTGAGGCGTCTGTAGAGAACGTTATCCATGGACGCAAAACTGGTGAATGAAAGTATATTTTGAATCCGGTCAGATGCAGTCTTTAGTTATTGAATATAATTTCAGTCCTGTTGCAGTACCTTCAGTCCTGTTGCAGTACCTTCAGTCCTGTTGCAGTACCTTCAGTCCTGTTGCAGTACCTTCAGTCCTGTTGCAGTACCTTCAGTCCTGTTGCAGTACCTTCAGTCCTGTTGCAGTACCTTCAGTTCTGTTGCAGTACCTTCAGTTCTGTTGCAGTACCTTCAGTCCTGTTGCAGTACCTTCAGTCCTGTTGCAGTACCTTCAGTCCTCTTGCAGTACCTTCAGTCCTGTTGCAATACCTTCAGTCCTCTTGCAGTACCTTCAGTCCTCTTGCAGTACCTTCAGTCCTGTTCATGCTTGCATCAGCTCCCTTATGGGCATTCATCAAATGTTTGGTAGGATAATTTAAGCCTAAACTGAGCCGGGGATCGATCCCGGAGCCTCGATAAGTGGTCTGAGGACACTATCAAGAAATCCACTGACAATTCACGGTTGCCACAACGTTCTTGGTGCTGATGACACAGGCAGGCACAAAAATCTTGCTCATTGTTAAGCAGGCCACATTTCCCACCCACAAAGGGCTCGGGGGAGGAGAAATAGAGCTCGACACAACAGTCAGCAAAGGACAAGGGTACTAGCTAGTATCTTGATTCAGTGTTTCTGGCGATAGCAGGGGCTCCTGTTGCTGCTTTTCCCTTACCTTATATAATGCAGAAGGCTTTATTACTCGTTAGCTAAAAACAGCCAGTCAAAAAAAAAAAAAAAATACTTAGCATAGCCAGTAAGTTCTAGCTGCTGTCAGCCACACTACTGGCTTAGCCAGTCTCTGCAGCGCGTCCAGTTGGTCGCTCCTGCCAAAACCCAGGTCTCTCATTGGTGACTCAAACTTGATCAAGCAACCAATCATCGTCGTGTTCGTAGCATTACGCTTCAAAAAAAAATTCGGAAGGAACTCGCTACTTAGTAATAATTTCTTCAACGTTATCATTCCAAATTATTACTAATATATTTTGATTAAATATCATACAAATGTGATTAATAAATTCCCTTCATTCAGTCGGGAAAATAAAGACAATTTAGTATTCAATCCTCTAAAACTTTTCTTAAACATTAACAAGTTTAAAAAGAGTTTAGGGAACGGGTGGGGTTTGAACCCATGGCAAGTGAATCCTGTTTACAATAATTTTATTACGATTTCTTGAGTTATGATGGCGTCTGTAATAACAACGTTATCAGCTCTGTTATTCTGATTTCAATACACAAGAAATCTGAAAATAAAACAACAACAAGGGGTGTTAATGTTGCAGTTTAAAAACTGTAGTGTAAAGCACCCTTCTGGCAAGACAGTGATGGAGTGAATGATGGTGAAAGTTTTTCTTTTTCGGGTCACCCTGCCTTGGTGGGAATCGGCCAGTGTGATAATAAATAAATAAATAAATCTCATAACCCATATATCTCATAAAGACACAAGATTCAAAACGAGCCAAACAGTACTCACGAAATCGTAATGACAATTGCAAACGGGTGGGATTTTAACCCGGGAGATTCGTCTGTAAAAACTTGCATTTGTGGTCACAGTGGTGGCCTATGCTAACCTTCCTATAGTGTAGAAATATACCTAGTTGGATGAATCTTATTGTGGCTAGCTGGTCTAGTGGCTAACGCGACGGTCTGGAGTTTTGAGACTCTCTGATCGCGGGTTCAAATCCCGCCCGTGGTATGGTTTGAGCCAAACATTTTCCCAACAACTTGACCTCACCTAAATATCTTTGCATCAGAAAGTGTCCTGTAAACAAACACTAGGACATATTAGAAAACGTTTCGGTCTTGGAACCTTAATTACTTGTTTGCTTACGTGTTATTCTAAACTAATTTGTCTATCTAGTACAAAGGTTTATACCATTGTGATGTGTATTTTCCAGTGTGTATTCTAGTGTTTACTTGATTAGTTCTTCAAAGCCTTGGGATCATATACATAAATGTGAGAAGTTAGACACAAATAAGAGCACAAGAAAGAAGGAACACTGCAGAAGGCCTTCTGGCCCATGCGAGGCAGGTCATCTGACCTAGTAGCACAAGCTAGTCAGGCCCATAACGAAAAACCAGGAGTTTACCTGGAGAGGGTTTCGGGGGTCAACGCCCCCGTGGCCCGGTCTGAGACCAGGCCTCATGATGGATCAGGGGCTGATCAACCAGGCTGTTACTGCTGGCCTCACGCAAGCTGACGTACGAACCACAGCCCGGTTGGTCAGGTACTAAGTGCCTGTCCAGTGCCTTCTTGAAAACAGCCAGGGGTCTATTGGTAATCCCCCTTATGTATACTGGGAGGCAATTGAATAGTCTCGGGCCCCTGACAATTATTGTGTTGTCTCAGTGTACTCGTGGCGCCCCTGCTTTTCATCGGGGGAATGTTGCTTCTCCTGCCGAGTCTTTTGCTTTCATATGGAGTGATTTTCGTGTGCAGGTTTGGTACCAATCCCTCCAGGACCTCTCAAGTGTATATTATCATGTAACTTTCTCGCCTGCGTTCCAGAGACTACATATCAAGGACCTTCAACCGTTCCCAGTAATTCAGGTGCCTTATCCTACATATGTGTGCCGTGAAGTACTTTGTACACTCTCCAGGTCTGCAATGTCGTCAGCCTTGAAGGGGGCCGTTAGTGCACAACAGTATTCCAGCCTAGAGAGCACAAGCGATTTGAAGAGAATCATCATGGGCTTGGCGTCCCTAGTTCTGAAGGTTCTCATTATCCATCCTATCATTTTCCTAGCAGATTAGGTAGATACATTGTTGTGGTCTTTGAATGCGAGATCCTCTGCACATTGCAACATTTTTAACATCTCAAAATATTGACAATCCACAAGAGGATTATAGAGCAAAGTGGATCCCAGTACTAGTGAGAACCATTTTTCTCTGCTCCTCTGGAAGAAATCTTCACCCAGATTGCCTTGAGTGCAGCCGTTGAGTCAGCAAACAGGACACGTTCACCGTTTGGAAATGCAAACAGTAAAAAAAAAAAAACCTTCCTTCTCAGGAAGAGGCAAATGAAAATAAATGGTATAAAATACCGACACAATGGAAACAAACACACATATGCAGTTTAATGTGATCCTATATTGACAACGTTTCGCCCACACAGTGGGCTTTTTCAAGTCACACACAGATCTACCTGGGGTGGAAGGTACGAGAGTATTTATAGTCAGGTTCAGAATGTTGAGGTCAGGTGGAGAATGCTGCATCTGATGATCTACCGGGCGGGGTTATAGATGCAGCATTCTCCACCTGACCTCAACATTCTGAACCTGACTATAAATACTCTCGTACCTTCCACCCCAGGTAGATCTGTGTGTGACTTGAAAAAGCCCACTGTGTGGGCGAAACGTTGTCAATATAGGATCACATTAAACTGCATATGTGTTTATATTACCAAGAGAGGCAAATATTGGATTCCTCACTAAGGAAAATAATTTTTTGAATGTTGGCAGGAAAATTACCTTCCCAAAGTTAAAAAGTAATTTCAGACAGTTAAATGGTACAAATAACATTTTCATGCCATAAGAACATAAGGAGCACTGCAGCAGGCCTACTGGTCCATGTGAGGCAGGTCCAAGTCTCCTACCGGATTAAGTCAATGCCCCAACCTAGTCAGGTCAGGTCACATTCACTTGAGGAAGGAGCACGGTATATGACGTAGTAGCACAAGCTAGTCAGGTCCAACTCACACCCACCCACACTTCATAAAGACAACGTAAAGGAAACAATTATCTGATAGAATGGAAAAATCTGTATTAACAAACAGGGAGAAAGATATATACTGTTGATGATTGCGGCACATAAATATACTGTTGATGACTGCGGCACATAAATATACTGTTGATGACTGCGGCACATAAATATACTGTTGATGACTGCGGCACATAAATATACTGTTGATGACTGCGGCACATAAATATACTGTTGATGACTGCGGCACATAAATATACTGTTGATGACTGCGGCACATAAATATACTGTTGATGACTGCGGCACATAAATATACTGTTGATGACTGCGGCACATAAATATACTGTTGATGACTGCGGCACATAAATATACTGTTGATGACTGCGGCACATAAATATACTGTTGATGACTGCGGCACATAAATATACTGTTGATGACTGCGGCACATAAATATACTGTTGATGACTGCGGCACATAAATATACTGTTGATGACTGCGGCACATAAATATACTGTTGATGATTGCGGCACATAAATATACTGTTGATGACTGCGGCACATAAATATACTGTTGATGACTGCGGCACATAAATATACTGTTGATGACTGCGGCACATAAATATACTGTTGATGATTGCAGCACATCAATATACTGTTGATGATTGCAGCACATCAATATACTGTTGATGATTGCAGCACATCAATATACTGTTGATTGCGGCAGAAATAATTTGCTGTCTGCTAAAATGCCAGTAGAAATTGACTTGCGGCAAAATACAGTTTTTTTATGGGAGAAAAAATTCAAATTTCTGGCGTGTATGAGTAAGCTTCAAGAGTTTTCTATGGGGTAACAGATTATTACAATGAACAAGAAGCGCTAAACCTACAAGGGTAATGCAGCGCTATTGGGTAGCAACACAGTCAGCTTTCCAATCTACTTCAAGGGTGAAGTGCTTTTGATCCATGGAATTAGAGCTACTCTCCAGTGGACTTAACTGTATTTCCTCCCACTCGAAGAGTTTTACTCTTTTTTTAAATATAATAATTATTTTCATAATTATTTTACTCTGACAAAATTAGTAGATTATCTTGGCGAGACAACAGGAGAAATAAGCTTTCCAGGTGACACTGGAAGCAGAAATACTCTTCCAGGCAACGTTAGAGGCAGAAATGCTCTTCTAGGGGACGCTGGAAGCAGAAATGCTGTTCCAGGTGACGCTGGAAGCAGAAATGCTGTTCCAGGTGACGCTGGAAGCAGAAATGCTGTTCCAGGTGACGCTGGAAGCAGAAACACAGTTCCAGGGGACACTGAAGGCAGAAATACTCTTCCAGACGATGTTGGAAACAGTAATTTGCAGTTTAAAACAATGATGACAGTAGAATTAAATTGTTTAAAGGTTTATTAAACCAAAAACAGACGTGCCAGGCAGAGATGGAAGAAGAAACAGATATGAGTGGCAGAGACTAAAGTAGAAATATACTTTCCAGGCAGAGACAGAAAATTAAATAGATTTTCCAACCAGAACTGTAAGAAAAAGGTCTTTTCAAGCTGAGACAGAATTAGAAATCGATTTTCCAAGCAGAAAAAAAAATCAGAAATACCCTATCTACACAGAACTGGAAGCAGAAATAGATCTTGGTATTTAAATGAAGAAAAAACTTTTCAGGAAAAGATGGAAGCAGAAATGGGCCTTTTAGCATAAATAAAAACAGAAACACCTTTTCCAAGCAGTGATGGAAGCAGAAATACACTTTCCAGACAGAGATGCAAGAAGAAATATACCTTCCAGACAGAGATGCAAGCAGAAATATACCTTCCAGACAGAGATGCAAGCAGAAATATACCTTCCAGACAGAGATGCAAGCAGAAATATACCTTCCAGACAGAGATGCAAGAAGAAATATACCTTCCAGACAAAGATGCAAGCAGAAATATACCTTCCAGACAGAAAAGCAAGCAGAAATATACCTTCCAGAGATGCAAGTAGATATATGCCTTCCAGACAGAGATGCAAGAAGAAATATACCTTCCAGACAGAGATGCAAGCAGAAATATACCTTCCAGACAGAGATGCAAACAGAAATATACCTTCCAGACAGAGATGCAAGCAGAAATATACCTTCCAGACAGAGATGCAAGCAGAAATATACCTTCCAGACAGAGATGCAAGAAGAAATATACCTTCCAGACAGAGATGCAAGAAGAAATATACCTTCCAGACAGAGATGCAAGCAGAAATGTACCTTCCAGACAGAGATGCAAGCAGAAATATACCTTCCAGACAGAGATGCAAGCAGAAATATACCTTCCAGACAGAGATGCAAGAAGAAATATACCTTCCAGACAGAGATGCAAGCAGAAATGTACCTTCCAGACAGAGATGCAAGCAGAAATATACCTTCCAGACAGAGATGCAAGTAGAAATATACCTTCCAGACAGAGATGCAAGAAGAAATATACCTTCCAGACAGAGATGCAAGCAGAAATGTACCTTCCAGACAGAGATGCAAGAAGAAATATACCTTCCAGACAGAGATGCAAGCAGAAATATACCTTCCAGACAGAGATGCAAGAAGAAATATACCTTCCAGACAGAGATGCAAGCAGAAATATACCTTCCAGACAGAGATGCAAGAAGAAATATACCTTCCAGACAGAGATGCAAGCAGAAATATACCTTCCAGACAGAGATGCAAGAAGAAATATACCTTCCAGACAGAGATGCAAGCAGAAATATACCTTCCAGACAGAGATGCAAGAAGAAATATACCTTCCAGACAGAGATGCAAGCAGAAATATACCTTCCAGACAGAGATGCAAGAAGAAATATACCTTCCAGACAGAGAATAAAGTAGACATATACCTTCCAGACAGAAAAGCAAGCAGAAATATACCTTCCAGAGATGCAAGTAGATATATGCCTTCCAGACAGAGATGCAAGAAGATAGATTTTCCAGGCAGTGATGGAAGCAGAAATAGAGTATTCCTGCTAGGAAGGGAAGTAAAAAGGTTTACTTTGGTGAGTGTGATTCAATTTGGTTCCTTGGGCGATCGGAAAGGGCTCGCCGATATTCTTTTCATTATTGGACGTCTGTATTGACGCTTCCTTTACGCTAGACAAGGAGTAATGGTGAGCATGTAGGAGAGAGAATGCAATGTGGAATGTGTTGAGGTGCACGATTGAGTGAGGGATTAATAGGGTAGAATGTTGCCTGTGGTGAATGGAGTGTGGACTGGGAAGGAAGGAGCTTGGGATGATATGAGTGAGCTTGCGAGGATACAGTGTGAACTTTTGAGTATTGAGTGTAAAATAGTGGACATAGATTAAAGCAGTGGGTCTTAACTGGGGGTATTCATACCCCTTGGGAGTATGGTAACTAAGTAATTGGGGTATGTTGCTAGAACTACTAGCTGTTCTGTTACTAGCTATCCATTTGTCAAGTAAAACCAAACTATTGACATCTTTTGAAGCCAAATAGGTATCTAATAGGTCTGGTGAGGCTGATTTCCACAGTCTGGTGAAGGGGGTATTACCTGGAGTTTACCTGGAGAGAGTTCCGGAGGTCAACGCCCCCGCGGCCCGGTCTGTGACCAGGCCTCCTTAGGTCAGTGTCCCAGGATGCGACCCACACCAGTCGACTAACACCCAGGTACCCATTTTACTGATGGGGAACATAGACAACAGGTGGAAAGAAACACTTCCAATGTTTCTACTCTGGCTGGGAATCGAACCCAGGCCCTCGCCGTGTGAAGCCAGAGCGTTAACCACCAGGCCACCAGGACATATTAGGACATACTTATGTATTGTGTATATTAGGCACCCCATTGGGGGCCTGTATCGTAAAAAACATTAAGTATTCCTGGGTTTACCTGGAGTATACCTTGATAAATTAGACACATGTGCAGCTCTTGGGTATCTTTATTGAGGAAACGTTTCGTGTGGCGAAACGTTTCCTCAATAAAGATACCCAAGAGTTGCACATGTGTCTAATTTATCAACATGTTGGTTCTCTGAACCATTCATCTGGAATATACCTGGAAAGGGTTTCGCTGGTCAATGTTCCCGTGGTTCGGTCTAAGACCAGGCCTCGTGGTGGTGGATGAGGGTCTGATCAATCAGATTGTTACTGCTGGCTGCACGCAAACTGACGTACGAACCAGAGCCCGGCTGGTCAGGTACTGACTTTAGGTGCCTGTCCAGTGCCTTCTTGAAGACATTGGTAATCTATTGGAAATCCCCCTTATGTATACTGGGAGGCAGTTGAACAGTCTTGGGCCCCGGACACTTATTGTGTTGTCTCAGTGTATTTGTGGCGCCCCTGCTTTTCATCGGGGAAATGTTGCGTCTCCTACCGAGTCTTTTGCTTTCATAGGGAGTGATTTTCGTGTGCAGGATTGGTACTAATCCCTCTAGGATTTTCCAAGTGTATATTATCATGTATCTCTCTCGCCTGCGTTCCAGGGAATACATATCAAGGACATACAACCGTTCTCAGTAATTTAGATGCTTTATCGTACTTATGTGTGCCGTGAATGTTCTCTGTACACTTT